>NC_143480.1:30838856-31082533 GCF_027475165.1 Benincasa hispida
AGAAAGGCCAAGTTTTACTTCGACCTCCATCAATTTAGCCTCCCAAATTCAGAATATTTTGACCTAAGGCCGAAGAGAATATTTATATAAATTCAGCTAAAAACAACGTTGCAACGCTCACTTGCGCGCGCGCTCAGCACCACTTCCGTCAAAGTTCGCAGCATCGCGACGCTCTAAAGGAGCTTTGCAACGCTGCGCTTCTGTCTTCAAGCGTCAGAGTCAAGCATTACACAGCGTTGCAATGGTGACGATGTTGATCTTTTGGAGCATTGTGACGTAGTGGGCAGCGTTGCAACCCTCCTCCGTACTTCGAGTTGCTACCTTCAAACATTGCACTAGCGTCAGGTTAGTTAATTTTGAGTGTTTTGATGCTTCAATGGGGGCATTTTGATCCTTTTGAATCCTTTGAAGCCCAGATGATCAAATCAAGTCCAAATTGCTTCAAATTAACCCCGATCAGCTTCAAATCACCAATTCCACTTCTCGGTTGCTTGGTACCTACAAAATAGGGAAAATAAACATGTAAACCTGATAACAAGCTTGAGTTAAGCTAGGAATAATAGCTCTTTTTTAGAGCTATCAAACACCCCCAGCTTAATTATTTCTCGTCCCGAGCAAGGTTATAAAATTCAGTCATATAATTTAATAAAAACATTTTCACTCTATTCTTTGAATCCTTTTTCTAATCCCAACCGTCCATAGGATCGCATAATAAATCAAACCAAATAATTACACAATTGAGACTTGTTATAAAAGGTTATTTTTCAATCAAAGCCATGTACAAATGAAACACTAAGACAAAAAAAATTTCATAAATCGTAAAGCCCGAAAAAGTCTAATCCATCTCCCAATTAATCTTCCCTCTACTCTGGCTCGGTCATCAGCTAGAGACATACTGATATTGCTAATCAAAGAGAAACACTATCATTGAATGTCCAAAACTCACCCATACAAAACATAAAAGACATTTATTTTACCTAGAGGGCTAGCATTCACACTCAACCGTCGGGAACCTATCGCTCTTTTCTCGCAGGCCCTAACAAGACACGGTGGAGGTAGCTCTTTTCTCCTCTATCTATGCACATACGCACACTATATTTTTTTGCAGGCACATCGACTAATGCCTCATTTTTTATTTCAGCGAGAAAGGCAACTAGTATATTTCTCATTTGTTTTGAACATACATTAGGCTTTTTTTTCTATCTAGTTTTACTCTCAGGCACTAAAAGTTACTCCCATGCCAATAGGGGGCCTTTCGAGGTGACAACGAAAATTCGAGATAGATAATCTATTTATAAGGCTTTAAGGATTTAAAACCGAAAAATTTTCAACTTAGGTTCGTTTTACTTGGATCTCATGAAAAAAAAAATTGTTTATAAAAACCTCAAAATTGTGAAAATTACCCTTTCTAAGAACAGACAACCCATTGAGTGCGTCATCAATACGAAGCATGACGGAATCAATCCCACGAAGCATTTTCGCCCACCCCCAACTTAAAAGCTATGCATTTTCCTCGATGTATATTTCATGTTTTAACTCATGCTAAGGACAAAAAGAAAAATGAGAAAGAGGGAACAGAAAAAATCCTCTGGATTTTTGGGCATAGGCATGATCATCTGAAGGCACTTCTAAAAAAGATGCTCCTCTCCTCTAGGCTGTCTCTACAAAGCAACAACAAAAAGAAACCTAATCTAGAAAATAAATAAAGAAATAAATAAATTTTATCACCTGGCTCCCTCTAGAAAGGGAAAAATTTTAACACCGATTGCTCAACGTGACGTGCCCCCTATCAAGGTACAAAGAAATTCTCAGATTTCTCTGATCCCTTCTAGGATAAGTCGATATAACCCAGTAAGGCTTTAAGGCTCTTCATCTTTCAAAGAGAACCGAATAGGTCAAATTTGGTATTTTTTGTATTTATAAAAGGAAATAAAATAAAAGGTTCAAGGATTGACTCTTCAAAAAATAAAGATTCTGACTCAACTGACTCAACTAACTCAACCGACTCTTGAGAACAAGAAGAACAAAACTAAAAAATATACGATATAGAAGACGGTAGAATAGGGCGGTTTTTCAACCTCTAACTCCATCACCTGGAAATCGACGGGTTTAGGCTCAAATTCTCTATAGTTCTCACAAACTGATTCTAAACATGGCATGCTATCTTCCAACTCATCCTTAAAGTCGACATAGATTACCTCATCGTCGCACGCCTTGGTGTTGTCATAAGATGTGTGTAGCAGGGGTTCACATCCTCTCTCAATTGAATCAGAAGGTTGAGTGACTAAGTCTCTCAAGCTCTCCTGGAGGTCGAGCATCTCTTGCTCAGAAACAATATTGTTCATAACAAGTTGTCTAGCCACATCTTCAAATGACATACCTAAGTTAACGGTGTGAGCATGCATCATCATGTCGGATATGGCAGGGGGTGACTCATAAGGAACTGGTCCCATCCTAGGTTTCTATAATCATATGACTCCTCCCATCTGGGCCCTTGGAAATTGTCGTCCATATAACTATGGTACCCTCCCATGGAGTAATCTTGTGGCACAGGACTCCACTGTAGACTTGGGCATGCTTGCTCAAGGTGATCAGCCCAACATGCTTGCACCTACTGCGGGTTACCTGCAACCAACAGACTAACCAAAGAATTTAACTTAGTGAGTTGACCTCAAAGATCTTGGACCTCGTCACTAAGCTTAGATGCTCCATTCAATTGTCCTCATCCTTGTTGATGATATATGTCCATGCTTAAAATATTGACACAAAAAGGAAAACGAATCAAAAGAAAAAGAATACTCTAATTAGAAATTTAACTAATGAAACGTCAATGGCTTCCCTGGCAACGACGCCATTTTGTTTGGATTGAGAATCGGTGTCGTTAATTCGACTCCAAACCGAAGCAACTACTATTACTACAAAGATGTAGTAACAGTGGTAAGTCCGAGTCGATCTGCAGAGAAGCGCGATTAGTTTCGTTGAGTTAATTTTTTTAACTAGAGCGATGAATGGGGAGGATTTTTATGGAAGAGATAACACGTGCGAAATTAAAATAAAAGAGAAAATGTAATATAGGATAAAAGTCTATCTAATTCCTAGAGCAATGGAGAGTTCCTATGCAATTTCTTTCATTAAGCGCCAATTAATTACACTAAATCTCTCAATCACTCAACCTATTAGAAAATCTAATAGCCCAATTAGCCAATTTTAATAAAAATCCAAACGAACACTAATTTAGTTTAAAACTTTTCCTTCTTAGCTACATATAAGTTAAAACTGAAAAGTATTAAGAAAGGGTTCAATTTTTTAGACATGCTACAAGCCGGAAAGTCATTTCTTATAGCACGATTTATTTGGAAATTATAGTAGGGCATACATGAGTTTGGCCAGAAAAAGTCTAGACCCTAAACATGTGATCCTAATATACGCAACTTAATCAATCAAAGATGCATAAGTGATGACGGGCATAAATGCACGTCATCTTAGGCCTTTTATTTAGAATTATGAGGGTTGTTAAGTAAAATATACGGCGAATATGTTAGGAATTCATGAGAAAACGAGTTTGCATCGATCGCATAAAGAATCTCAGCTAACCCACTATTATGCGTTCAATTGTCTATCCTTGTAGCTAACGTAGGAAGCGAACGCATACGTGGAGTCGGGCTATCACAAAGACGACCACATGCAGAGAATCTCTCCATTGCAAAGGCGAACGCATACGTTCGACGCATGGATGTTGCAGCCATTAACTGCATGCGTCCATCGCATAGAGTAGTGGTCGTTAAGCGAATGCAGTCATCACAGAGAAGTTACGACCATCGAGCGAATGCGGTGATCGTAAGGAGATTGCAGCTACATGATAATAACCATAATAGAGGGATGAACGCAAGGTAAATGGAATGCAAACATGAACACATACCTCGGGAGAATCAAAAGATGATGTTGACATTTCACTTACCACGCCATTAGCAACAGTGATTCAAAAAAAGAACCATCGCGCCGCGAGTGTCAGATTCAGAGCAGGTTCATTAATGCTGTCGGCAATCAAGTTCTATAAATAGAAGCTGATGAACAGAATTTCAGGGCAACCAAGTTTCTACCTTCGGGTGGATCCTTGTGGTCCAGACGAAAGCGTGAGAAGAAATCTTGAGAGTTCTTCATCTCCTTCATCCATTCCAAGTGACGACCGGAGCCTTCGTCGAAGTTAGAGCTTGAGAGAGTCTGCTCCACCACCCATCCATGGCACCACCGACAACCTTGATAAACATCTGCTGGAAGCAAGACATTACTTCCAGCTGGTCCTTCCATTTCTCTTCTTTCCTTATATTGTATTGTATTACATTTTGGCTTAAGGAATTAATACATTTTGTGATCAATGCATTTCTATGTTTCCTTCAATTCCATCTCCATCTTCATTTACTTAGTATCCTTAACTTTCAGTGCATCATTGAGTAAGATTGTTAGAGTATCACATACTTAATCATGCGGCATAAGAATATGAAGCATGTAGCAAACCACTGGGAGGTGTACGTTGCATGAGTGTTGTGAGAAAACATTATTTGCTTAGTGTGAAGCTGTAGTAACACTTGTCTATAAGCGGACGCAATGCTTGTCTATGAGTAAAGTCAGCAACAACTAACTGCCCGGGAGGGTAAGTGGTTGGTCGCATTAAACAATGTAAGCAAGTGTTCACTAGGAATAGGAATAATCTTACGTCAACTATGTTTATGCGATTACCTTATCTTATAAGTGCATCATTCATCACTTAGGCATACTTGGAAGAGTAGTCTAAAAAACAGATCTAAGACTTGAGAGAGCGGATCGGATCGCATAAGCAAGAATGGGGAACTTAGAGATAAGCTCTGTTTGATATTACACAGCGTATGTACCCTACAGATAGGATATTGCATGCGTTCAGAAGTAAGATACGGTGGTATGTGGTCATCATGCTTATGTGCGAGAGCACTTGAGCGGGTTATGGAGGCTTAGAAATAGGCTTCTCGGCATATACATCACATGCGTCCTAGAATTAGACACAAGTGTGTAGCATGATCACAGCTTGCATTGGCTGGGGTTGCCCTTGCCGTCAAGCACAGTGTTGCAATGAAGATATCCTCATATTTTATCTATTTTTTCCATGCATTTTACTACGCGTCAACAATTGTCGTGTCTTTACCTCTTATTCATACTTCCACTGCTTTGTTTGTTAGTTAGTAGTAGGAATAGTTCATAGCGTAAAACCTCCATCATTCTTTTACTCATCCGCCAAAAACACATTACCGCATACATTTAACTACAAGTCCCTCAGTTCGACCTCAGATCACCAAAGAAACTTGCGTTCTCGTTATACTTGGCAAGAGTGTAAGAAAACTTGTGATAGGAACACATGGTCATTGTATCTGAGATCAACACATACATTCCATTCTAACGAATGACTACCGACACATGAGTATAATTGCATAACCAAAGATATGCATCACATATTGTGTCCCCCTAATTTTAGTCACCAATAGGGTAGAAAGATTTTGCAAACAAGAATTTCAACAAATGAATTTGTCAGAAGAATTTATCAAAACTCCATTAAGATTAAAACGAATCCAACCAAAGAATTCACAAGATTGTAGTTAAGTTAATTAGAAAACTTCAAGAAATTAAACATAGGGCTCTTGCTCAAAGAAACTAGATAGAATTTACCTCTCAATTCATAGAAAAATCCAAGATACACAATCGTTCCATCGATTATGACCCAAAACGAAAAAAAAGAAAAACTAACCTAAAGATACTAAAAATTTAAGGGAATAGAAGAAGGGCAAAGTTTTACTTTAACCTCCATCAATTTGGCCTTCCAAATTCAGCATATTTTGGCCTAGGGCCAAAGAGAATATTTATAGAAATTGAGGCAGTGTCGCAACGTTAAAAGCAGCTTTGCAACGCTCACTTGCGCTCGTGCTCAACTGAAGGAAATCAGACATGAGGATTTCCATGAGCAACGGAAGGATCGTTCTAAATTTCATTTGTATATGAACAACAATAATTATAGTCACAAACAAAAACATACGGTTATGCATAAATTGAAATTATAACATGCTTTTGTACAGATCAAGGGAAAAAATTAACCATACCTTTGAAGACTCATCTTCAAGATCCATCGATCATGAACGCTCGTTCACAGCAAGACGGTAACCATGAACGCTCGAATACTTTGACCGCTACACTGCACGATCCACCGCAATCTTGAACACAAGATCACTTGGATCACGAACGCAGTGAACACAATGAACATCCTCCATAGAACCTCGAAAGTGTCGAGTTGAGTTTGACACCCCACAAGGGTTACCTTAGTATTCTGGGTATGAGAATCCAGAGTGTGGGCTCTGTGTGGACTTGGTTAGAGGTAGAGACCGGAGGAGGACAATCGTGTAAATGATTGAGCAAGTGGGAGATGATAAAGTCTATCGTATAGGATGATGCCCGATCGTTTAACAAAAGCTATGTGATCGTCTACCTAAAGCTATGCGATCATTTAGCTCATTGGCCAGCTGAGTGTCTATCGTGTAGAAACACTCCATGATCGTCTAGTCTCTCCAAACTGTTGCTTAGTAAATCTGATTTATTTGGCAACCTTTCCGTGAGAATTTTCTGAGATTGGAAATCCCAAATCAATATTACTAAAATTAGGAAAATAGTTTTCCATTTTATCTCACGGTTACCATGAAACCACCAGTAACCTCCCACTAAATTGGTTATTAGAGAAAATGAGATAATTATCCAATAATTAATATTATTATAAATATAAATGATAACCAACTTACCATACTATATTTATAACCTATAGTTTTAATATTTCAACTCAGGAAACATATAAACCATAGCCCTTTTTTCTATTTCATGGTCCTTAATGTAAATCTCATTTACATTAATCCTCCACTAGATGTATCTCATACTCGCAATATGTGTTAAACATTCTATTTATCAATAATAATGACTTGTTGATTTTACATCTTATTATGAAAATCCAATAAACATATCCTTGGCTATAGTCTGAATACTGTAACTTTATGTAGCGACATAAATAGGACCAAGTTGGTTTAATAAGTATATGGATGAAATTGGGTATCTCATCCTGGTAACACTATTAGATACGACCCACTTTGTAGTTGTTACAAGAAGTTCTAAAATGCTATAAATGATGTGATCCACAAATCGTTCATGTTGAGACATATTAGTGGGGGTGTCCTATGCAATGAGTTTTCATATAGACTTGACAACGAAAATAGTAACTTTTCTTTATAACGACCGTTTACTGTTAAAACTGACTATTCATTTATCAAATAACCTAGGTTAACTCGATCTTAACCCTGAGTCAACTATGAACTCCTGTTTGTTCGGGATTATCCTTTGATCTACAAACGGTGAGAGTAGTCCAACAGCACTACTGAATAAGCTTCCCATTTTGGAGATAAGACCAAATGAATAGCTGGGGACATAGCCTTGCAAGATGGAATTCACTCCTACCCAATTTAGGGTTAATAGATAGGTTGTTCTTTTAAGTACTGATTCTAGGTCTTGAACAATCGGGGCCCTGCCTTCTCATGATAGAGAAAGGATTTGATTCATAAGGATTATGAATCAGAATTTTTCATTAGAGGGTTAGTGGGACTTAAGGAACAAGATGTATTCACAGGGGTAAAACGATTATTTTAACCCAACTGTGATTACGAACAACCTGTGAAGGATCGACTTACTGATTATGGTTATAAAGTGGACATAATATATCTACAATGAGGGGAGTTCAACTATGGGCTATAGTGAAGTGTTCCATTAGTTAACGAATGGGGGTTAGATCGGTCTAATGAGTTTAACCGATTAATCTCAAATCATTAGAGCCCATGATCTGTAGGTCCGCGAGGTATCCCTACTAGCTTGTATATGATTAAGCTTTAGAGTAGCTTGAGAAATTAAATTGAAATGTTCAAATGAAAAATTAAACGGTATAGGAGAATATATATTTAAATATGATTTAAATATATGAAGATGGTTTTGTGCAAAAAATTTTTAAATTAATTTTAGAATTTTTTTTTTCAATTTTAAAATCAAAATTTTGGTTTTAAGATAAAATTGGAAAATTTGAAAACATGCACAAAATGGTTTTTCATGGTTTTCCATTTTCATCTTCTTTATGCTCACACAAAAACCACTTTCTCTTTTTCATTAACTCCAAGCATGAGTTGCAAGCAATGCATATTTCTTCTTTTGCATGTTCGTTTGCAATAAATAAAGGAGAATGAAGTGAATTTAGAGACATGCATTCTACATAAATTTTGAGAGAAAATTTTGGCTGAAGAAGAGTTCTTCAAAACTAAGTGTTGTGAGCTTCTCCTTCTGTTTTACATTGCTTCCAGTTGTTCTTGAGTCCCACAACTCGGTCTTATGCTCCAAGAGGATAGTGGGGAAGATATTGAAGTGGTTCACGGTGATCTTTGGAGAAGACTGTTGTTGATTGACCAAGATCTTAAAGAGTTCTACAAAGGTATGATCTAAAACCCTCTTATTTAGATGAGCATGGTTTAGTTTCTTCCAAAATTAGTGAATTTGAATGCTTATTGATCCTTGTTACTTCCATTGCATGTTATTACACTCTTACAATTGGTATCAGAGCATCATATAAGCATACAATTTGGTTTAATTTTGGTGTAGTGGGTGTTTTTTCATGAGATTTATGAAAAAGATGCACTGATATGGTTTTCTGAGTTTTGGCATGTTAATTCTCTTTAATTTCTCAATTAAATTTGAAATTGGCTCTTGTTTCATGTGCTTATATTTGTTAGCAAGAATCTGTAATTTATTTGGAGTCATTAGAATTGAAATTAAGATGTAATTGAAGAAACAAGTGAAAGAGGCCAAGCTGCTGTTCCAGTTTTTCAACTTCTGCTCAAAATCGTTGTTGAGGTTCAGTTGCTAAGCGATTATCTAGTTCCAGGCGTTACACAATGTGAAGAAAAGCTAGACGATCGTATAGCAATGGCCGTTGGTTGCTAAACGATCAGTTGTGATGTGAAGAAACAAGAAAAGCTAGACGATCGGTTGTGATGTTGGACGCTAAACGATCGTGTACCGGCAGAAGCTAAACGATGCGTTCAAATGCTATATGATAGCACTACGTGATCGTTTAGCTTTTGCGTGGGATCTAACCGATTTGTTGGAGGTGCTATACGATAGCACTACACAATCATGTAGCTACGGCGCGTTTTAAGTGATGTGATGAAGTGCTATGCGATAGCACTAAGAGATCGTCTAGATGCAATGCTAAGCGATGCATTGAAGATTCTATGTGATGGAACTACATGATCATGTAGCTAGGGCGCTGAACGACGCAATGATGTTCTATGCGATGGAACTAAGCGATCATTTAGCTGCGGCGAACACTAAAAGATGAGATGAATCGTTTGGCGATGGTGTTAAGCGATCGTGTAGTTCTACCCGAGAGCTAAACAATTGAATTGTGCGATAGACAGAAGACACTAAGAGATCGTGTACCTCTTCTCAACCCAAGGTGGTGGTGTTAGACGATTGCCTTCAGTGCTACACGATCGATCTTAACGAGACTTCAAGGTTGGATCGAGAGCAGTTGATTCGATCGATTTTCTCGAGGTCCAATCCTGTTCAACCTCAAAGGGTTTTAGTTTGTCCGGTTCAGACTTTGTTGGTTAGATTCAGACTCATCCAATCCGGTTCATGATGCTTGGGTTCGGTGTAGAGCGGTTCGAGCGGTTCAAAGATGGTTTTGAATCTGATTGTAATAGTTAGGCATCTGTTTGTTTGTTTATGCCAAAACTAAAACCATATCGTTAGTAATTAATTGTTTATGCATGTGATGTATGTAATAATTAAATAATTCATGTATATGCATACAATATGCCATGTAGATTTAAAACCCCACCGTAGGAAGCATGTTACATGCATTGAAATTATGTTATAATTGTTATAATATATAGTATGCATGTTAGGGTAATGTTTAATATAATGGTTATATTAGATACCTTTGTTGAATGTTGTGGATGTTTAGCATGTCTAAAATTTTGTAAGTTGTTATAAAATTGGTTAGACGTTCAAAATCCATAACAAAGAACAATTGCATGTTCACTTAGGTTAACAACTAGTTTTATTCCTTAAAATAGATTGTTACCTTATAAAATACGGTTACAAACTCATATTGGTTCATAAACTTGTTAAGGCTGGGGGTACTTAAGTTGACTGTTTACGGAACACCTCCTACCTAGGGATTATGACCGAAATATTGAGAGTTGTTAACTGATTTTATGAGTTTACGTGAGCAATGTGAGGTAATAAAATGGTTTATCACCTAGGCATTGTAGGTTAAATCCAATTATAAGCGTTATACTTGGATAAACTACTTAGACTTAGGTTGTATGAAATTAGCCACTATACCTAAGTAAAATACCTAAACATTTATAACACTTCAGTGGGAGATTAACAATATATTTGATATATAGTTATTAGCTCTCACATCCTCAAGAGTCCACACTGTGAGATCCATGCTCGGCTTAGAGTCGATTTTACCTCAACTGCTCCATTCGGAAAGTGTTTGCATGGGTCAATAACAAGGTGAATGAGGGAAATCATTCATAGTAAGTGGGTGAAGGAAATGTGTCAACATTGTCCTACGGTCTCCTCTATAAGTTTGAACTGTGAGATTCCTATGTTGCGTCTACTGTCGTTTTTTGGCGGCACTAGCTAGTCGTTAACCGCGGGGATCCCCTCGGAGGGTTGTAACATAGGATTCGGAACGACCATGGCTTCAGTAAAATGAATAGGGTCTTATAGTTTCGTCTTGGATATTGTCTTCTATTTCGGAGGCATATTCATACCGTCCTATAAGATCTGAAAATGGTGGGACACACTTACAAGAATTACTAACTGTTAGTAAAGATCTTGACCGAAAGTGATAACCAAAAGAATTATTTGAATATGAGTTATTCTGGAAATAGTATTTGGTCAAGTACTGTCTTGTTTCTGGGAAGGAATTCATGGCTTCCCCTCAGTAGCAATTGTTCTAAATCACTTAAGTATCTTTGCAAATGAATAAAGAGTTATTGGGTACTTTATTAGTTTTGATAAAAATGGATTAAGATGGATATTTAATAGAGTTTTTTAAAAATGTTTCAGCAATGTCGAACTTAATCATACAATTGCTTGCTTTTGATAAATTTAATGGAGGGGGTTATTCGAACTGTAAGTCAAACATTAATAAGATATTAGTTATAGACGATCTGAGGTTTGTGTTGACGAAGGAGTATCCTCCAGTTCCCAGTTCAACAGCCACTCGAAATGTTCGGGACGTCTATGATAGGTGGGTGAGGGCAAACGAGAAAGCCCGGGCCTATATCTTGGCGAGTATATCTGATGTACTCAACAAGAACCATGAGAACCATGAGGTCATGCCCACAACTCGTGAGATTATGGCATCATTATAGGAGATGTTCAGGCAACCGTCATCTTTTGTTAGACATGAAGCCATCAAGTATGTCTATGTTATACGCATGAAAGATGGAACAAACGTAAGAGAACACGTTCTCGACATGATGGTTCATTTTAATATTAGGGAGGCTCACGGGAAAATGATAGACAAGATGAGTCAAGTGAGCATGATACTGGAATCTCTCCTAGAGAGTTATCTGCCGTTCAGGACAAACACTGTTATGAAAAAAATCACTTATAACTTGACGACATTGTTGAATGATTTGCAGACTTATCAATCAATGATGAAACAGAAGGAAAAAGAAATAAAATTATTTCGAAACTAAAAATGTTTTATAAGGGGTCTACATTAGGTACGAAACCCACTAATGATAAGAAAGTTGGTCCTTTTTCTTTTAAGGATAAAATCGTACAAATGAAGAAGAAAGGAAAAGGGAAACAGAAAGCCACTACAAAGAAAAACAAAAACAAAACTCTCAAAGGAAAATGTTTCCATTGCGGAGAAATTGGGCATTGGAAATGAAACTGCCCAAAATATTCGGCTGAGAAGAAAGCAGAAAAGGCTAAACAAGATAAATCTGGTTTACTAGTTGTTAAACCATGTATAGTGGAAAATTCTACCTTACCTGGATATTGGATTCAAGCACCACTAATCATGTTTGCACTTTTCTATAAGAAACTAGTTCTTAGAGAAGACTTTTTTAATATAGATGACTTTCAAGGTGAGAATAGGTGAAGCCATTTTAGCTGAAGCAGTGGGAGATGTAAAGTTGTTTGTTGAAGATTATTTTATCTTGCTTAAGAATGTGTTCTATGTACCAAAGATGAAAAGAAATTTGATCTTCATTTCTTGTATATTAGAAAATATGTACAATGTATCTTTTGAATGAAATGAAGTATTTGTTTATTCAAGACGTGTTCATATTTGTTCTGCAAGACTTGAAAATAATTTATACATATTACAACCAATATAAGCGAGAGCCATTTTATATATAGAGATGTTTAAAACGGCAGAGACTCATAATAAAAAGCGGAAAATTTCTCCTAATGCCTATCTTTGGCACCTCAGGCTTGGTCATATTAATCTCAACAAGATTGAGAGGTTGGTAAAAACCGGTCATCTAAATCAGTTGGAAGGCAGTTCTCTACCTCCATGTGAATCATATCTTGAGGAAAAAATGACTAAAAGATCTTTTTCTGACAAAGACCTTCATGCCAAAGAACCTCTCAAATTTATACATTCAAATCTATGTGATCTGATGAATGTTAAAGCTCGATGAGAATATCAGTACTTCGTCAGTTAAATTGACGATTACTCTAGATATGGCTACATTTACTTAATCAGTCATAAGTCTAAAACTCTTGAAAAGTTCAAAGAATTTAAGGCTGGGACTAAAAATCTGTTAAGTAAGAGAATTAAAACACTTCAAAGATTGAGGTGACGAGTATATGGATTTGCAATTCCAGAACTATCTAGTATATCATAGAAGTCAATCCCAGCTCATAGCACCTGAAACACCACAACAAAATAGTGTTGCAGAAAAGAGAAATCGAACCTTGTTGAACATGGTTCGATCTATGATGAGTTATGCTCAGTTACCTCAATTCTTTTGGGGGTATGCAGTATAGACTGCAGTATTTATTCGCAACGTTGTTCCATAAAAAAGTGTTTTAAAAAAACCATATGAATTATGGAAATGACGCAAAACGAGTTTACGTCATTTCCATATCTAGGGTTGTCTAGCACACGTGTTGGTATACAATCCTAAGAAATTGGAAACACATTCAAAATTATGCCTATTTGTAGGATACCCCAAAGAAACAAAAGGAGGATTGTTTTATGATCTCCAAGAAGATAAAGTATTTGTATTGACAAATGCTACGTTCTTGGAAGAAGATCATATTAAAAATCATCTACCTCGCAGTAAACTAATATTGCAAGAACTAACTAAAGTTATTACAAAAAGATCAATAAGAGTTGTTGATCAAGCTGGTCCATCAAGAATGGTTGTTGTCCCATCACATCCATCCTAAGAGTTAGGGATGCCTCGACGTAATAGGAGGGTTATTCAACAACCTGAACATGGGTTTAACAGAAACTCAAAACATCATACAAGATGATGGTTTAGAGGATCCATTAACTTTTAAAAAGGAAATGGAAGATGTTGACAGGGAACAATGGATAAAAGCCATGGACGATGAAATGGAGTCTATGTACTTTAACTCTATCTGGGAACTTGTAGATCTACCACATAGGGTTGCACCTATAGATTGTAAATGGACCTACAAGAGAAAACGAGACCAAACTGGAAAGGTGCAAACCTATAAAGCCAGACTCGTGGCAAAGGGCTTTACCCAAAGAGAAGGAGTTGATTATGAAGAAAATTTTTCTCTTGTTGCCATGATAAAATCAATAAGAATACTTCTTGCCATTGTCGTATATTATGACTATGGGATATGGAAAATGGATGTCAAGACAGCTTTTCTAAATGACTATCTTGATAAAAGTATTTTTATGTCTCAACCAGAAGGGTTCATCGAAAAAGGACAAGAACAGAAAGACTGTATGCTTAATCGATCTATTTATGGATTGAAACAAGCATCAAGATCCTGGAATATAAGGTTTGACACTATGATCAAATCTTATGGCTTTCAACAGAATGTTGACGAACCTTGTGTATACAAGAAGATAGTCAACAAAACTGTAGCATTCTTAGTTCTTTATGTTGATGATATCTTGCTCATTGGGAATGAGACAAGTTTTCTTGCTGACATAAAGAGATGGTTATCAACACAGTTCCAAATGAAAGATTTGTGTGATGTTCAGTATGTTCTAGGAATGCAGATCTTTCGGAACCGAAAGAATAGAATATTGGTACTATCTCAGGCCTCTTATATTGACAAGATATTGTCATGGAATCATATGCAAAATTCCAAGAAATGTTTATTACCTTTTAGGAATGGAATTCATTTATCAAAGGAACAGTGTCCTAAGACACCTTAAGAAGTTGAGGAGATGAACAGAATTCCATAAGCATCTGTAGTTGGGAGTTTGATTTATGCTATGTTGTGTACACACCCTGACATATACTTTACAGTTTGAATCTTCAGTAGGTTCCAATCCAATCTAGGACACAGTCATTAGACTGCTGTCAAAAACATCCTCAAGTATCTAAGGAGAACGAGGGACTATATGCTTGTGTATGAACCTAAGGATTTGATCCTTACATGATACACTGATTCTGATTTTCAGACTGACGTAGATTCCAGGAAATCTACCTCAAGATCAGTTTTCACACTTAACGGAGGAGCTATAGTTTGGAGAAGCATCAAGAAAAGTTGTATCGCTGACTCCAAAATGGAAGCAGAATACGTGGTTGCATGCGAAGCTGCTAAAAAAAGGCCTTGGCAACAAACAACAACAAATAGAGAATAATAAAAATAGAAAACGCCGCACTTGAAGTGGCAAACAATTACCCACGATATTTAACTATAGGTAGCTCCAAATGAAATCTCCACTGTCCAGATTAAAGAACTTTGTGCCAAGAACGTGCTGTCAAAACTTTAGCTTAATCGGACTACGGATCGATCCCCAAATGACTGGAAAACATTGTTATATGGAAGAAAGATTTTCTCTAATTTTTCTTCCTTGCTTTTGTCACTTGGTTTGCGTAATTTTTATCTAACCAGTGGCTGCTTTGATTTAAACATAATAAAAAGAAAACCTACATGCCCAACTGGGCTTTATATTGTATAGAAAATCATTCTTCCATACAACAACGATTTTCAGCCATTTAGGGATTGATTCGTAGTACAATCGAGCTGGAATTTTGATAGCATGTTCTTGGCACGAGGATCTTCAATCTGGACGGTGGAGATTTCATTTGAAGCTACCTACAGTTAGATACCGTGGGTAATTGATAGCCACTTCAAGGGAGACGTTTCTAATTTTATTTTTCCCTATTTGTTGTTGTTTGTTGCCAAGATTGTTAATCTTAAAATATTTATTGTGTATGCCTCTAGTTATGACTAGGAATAACTCGTTGTAACCCATTATTGATTGTAGTAGAGATTTTGACTTCGGTCCATGGTCTTTTACTCCTCACATTGAGTGGGTTTTTCCACCTTAAAATTTCTTGTGTCCTTACTTGATTATTATTGTTGTTGCTAGTTAATTAGTATTCTATTAGATTCACACAAGAGTGGGATAATTGATCCAAAAAATATAGTGTTTATCTCAACATATTTTAGGAGCTTTTAGATTGAATTTATTATTAAATATTAAGGGTTCTTAATTTTCAGATGGCTAGAATTTTCATCACTTCCTTTTTCTACTATTTTTTCTTCTTTTATCCATGTTCACTTCTAAAATCTAATCAACCATGGGACCCTTATCTTTCTCAAATCACATATGCCTATCAAATTATATTGATAATTTTAGAAAGGAAAATGATCAATCAATAAATACAAAGTGTCAACTCATTTTTAGTCTAATTAAAGATAACTCGTTGATTACCTTACAAACCAAACAAAGAAGCTTTAGATTGATATGTTGGTCCTCTTATCCTCGTAAATTTCACTAGTTGAGATGCCCATTGGGATAAGATAGGGAGGGAGAAGGCTTCTTTGTCCCCGTCTCCATCCTTTATCTTAATTCTACATTCCTACAAAATTTCCTGCCGGATTTGGGACAAGAATTCCACTAGGAAATTAGCAGAGATCAAGTTACTTGCGGGAAAAAATTTTGTCATTAATTTTTTATCTTAATTTATTTATTTTTAACAAGTTTTTTCTATTTATTATCAACGATATAAAATTTTTAGAATTTTCTCTATTAAATCGATCATTTCCAATACATTTTTATTTAAATAAAACACTATGAAGTTTTCTTATAAAAACAAAGTATTTTATGTGCAAAGATATAACTAAAATATTTCATCTCGTAGTTTCTAAAAGTTAAAATTTAAATACTAATCACTACCCTTCAACTTAAACATTGCAATATACATGTCTTAAAAGTAAGAAAGTTTTAACATCTCTATTCTAAAAACACATTAAAACTATCAAAAAATTATGATGAGAATTAGGAAAAGACTAATTGGTAAAAATTACAAATCACAAATACCGTGAATTATATATATGGCAGGGCGGGGTAGGCAGGGAATAACTTCCTTGTCTCTGTCCCCGTTTAGCTAACGAAGAGAAAATTTTCCCCACTACTCCAGTCCATTCTCCATTAATAGGAAATTCCCAGCTTCGAGCAAGGCAGGGTCCATGGGACTCCGACCCATAAAAAAAATAGACATCTCTACCTTGTAACGAATATTAATAATTTAAGAAGAAGGCATATAGAATATCCATGCCAATATTCTATAAAATAACAACACAATCATGCCCTTTTAACTCTACATAAAAGACTTGTTTGAGAACACAAATGCATGTTTTTTTTAAAAGATAAAAATAGTGAAAAAAAGGGAATTGGTTGAGTTTATATGAAAGTAAATAAAGAGCACAAATGTTTTTCAGTAAAGTGCTTCTTTGTAAGTGCTTGAAGTATTTTGTTTAAAACATGTGTTTTTTTTTTCTGTCTTTTAAATCTCATTTTAGTCGGTGATAATAGATGCGTGTATTTTAAGTAGTGATTTTAAAAACCTTTATTCACAATGAATTTTATTAAGCATATAAAATGGTTAAGAATTTTCAATTTTCCTTAATCATTTCAAATGCAAACTCCTTTACTCCAAAAACCTTTCTTTTTCTACTATAAGTTCTTTTGAGCATTACTAACTATTATTGTGCCCAATAAAATTCTACAAATAATTTTTCCTTTTTAGCCATTCATTTATAAATTATTATTTAATCATCGTCAAAGTTCTTACCTTAGATAACATGAAACTAATCAACACATTAATCTTAAAAAAAAAAAAAAAAAAAAAAAAAACTGACATCTTGCTATTTGGACGAGTGATCCTCAACTACTTATCTTTTTTAACTCTCAGTTCATGTGTATAGAATAATATTGATAATTATTAGAAGGGAAATCAATAAATGAAAAAGTACAAAGTGTTAGCTCACATTTCCCTTCCTCGAGAATGAAGATAACTCATTTATTACAACGATACAAAGTACCTCTAGATAAACGTGCTGGTTCCTTTTCCACGGAGTTAATGGTATAGATAGTGCATTTTTGGAAAAACAATTTAAAAAAAAAAAATAGAAAAGAGAAGTCGTTTTGAAAAAATTTAGCTAATTGAGGTTGTTTTTTTCCTTTTATTCTTACCCTTGTTTTCTTATTTTTATTAATTTTTTTTTTTAACTGCCGGCTGCCGCGGTTGAGATTTACAATTTTTCTTTTTTTTAATATCTGTCTTTATATTCAATCTTTCTTTTAACATTTTTTTTCATTTGCAATCTTATTCCGAACCTATCTTCATTTCTTCTTCTCCTTCTCCTTCGGTTGCTTTTAATGTTTTCTTTGTTTTATTTATATTTTTATTTTTCAACCAAATTTATTTCTATTTAGAAAAAAAAAAACTCAATCTAGAATTAATGCTTAGAAAAAGGAAAATTTGTATGGATGACCCATTTTTTGGGCCCAAAATGTCAAATGACCCATTTTTAAAAAAATAATGTCAATTGATCCTCTGCTGACATCATCATCATTCCAAATTATGTAAATGCCCCCACCTCTTTGTCTTCTTACCCTTTTACTGAAAACATACCAAAACTAAAAACTCTTCAAACATAACAGCTTCGTATCGCTCATAAACTCCAGACGGTTTCGCTACGATTTAAAATCCATCATTTGGGCTTCGAAAAGATTCCACTGTCACTGACAAATTCAATCTGATCGGTAAGTGATTTCAATCTATGTCTGAAAATGTCTTAAACTGATCAGTAATGGAGAAAGGGTGAGTTGTTCTGGGGTTAGAAATATTATGAACCTATGATTTTTTTTATTTGTTTTTTTGGTTTTCAATGTGTTCGGAGGTTGAAGACCAGTAAAAAAAAGAGAATGTGAGTGACATAAGTTAGAGTGAAATCGGCAAGAGTGATACTAGTGAGAACGACACCAGAAAGGGTGGATCGTTCTTTAGAAATACTGTGAACCTATAGTTTTTTTTTTCGATGTGTTCTGAGGTTGAAGACGAGTAAAAAGAGAGACTGTGAGCGAGATAAGTGAGAGTGAAATGGGCGAGAGCGATACTAGTGAGAGCAACACCAAAGAGAGCGACACCAAGGAGAGCGATACCAGGCATAGCGAAACTAGAGAGAGCGACACCAGAGAGAGCAAGACCAAAGGGAACGATACTAGAGAAAGTGATACTAGAGAATGCGATACTAGAGAGAATGATACCACAGAGAGCGACACTAACGAGACAATGTCCAGCAAGAGTGGTTCTAGCGAGACTTAAACAAAATGTTTGGTTTACAATTTTTTTTCTGAAGGAATTTACTGATTGAATCTTTATTTCATGCAAGAGTGATTTAAGATGTCAACACGTTTCAGAATACCTGTAGTCGACCGATTTTCTGGTCAAGTAACGAGCTTGGCCTATATTACTAATGGAACAAGACTGTGAAGGAAAAGCTTACCCCACGGCAGTTAGAGATGTTCAAGAGAACAGTTTTGCGTGATTTGTAGATATTGACATGGTGTTCAACAGCCCAATTATCCATCATATGTTGTTGAGATAAGTGAACAGGATGAGAGCTGACTTAATGAGATTCTCTGTTGGTGGAAAGGTCGTCGTGTTTTTAAAGGATGATTTTTTGTTGATGACTTGTTTGTGGCGATCCCCTATGCGAGTTGATAAGAATGAGCAGTCCTTATATGAACTTGTAATCAAGTATTTCAATAATCGAGTGACGAAGGACACATTACATATCAGTCTACTAGAATAAAAATACAAGGAGTTGGGGTCACATTAGTGTACTACACGGAGGTTGCAATGATGGGAAAGAACAAGCAGAAAAATGCAGTGGACCTTAAACGCTTTAAGGACATTCAGAACATATAGTACCACAACAGCCTAGACTAGGGTACCATTATTTAGGAGAGGACACTCGATGCCCTAAAGACTGCAGTGAATGATAAGATTAGTTTATACAAGAAGAAGATGAAATGAAATAAAAATTATGTCATGAAGTACTCTTTGCATAGATTTCCACGAGCGTTCTAGGTAAATTTGCTTAACATAATAATCGTATTGTTTGATTTAACATTACTATTGTTCTTAATATTTGTTAAATTTTATTTAGGTATGGATGTACGAGATCCTAGCAGCATCGATAGCTGGAAACATTGCGGACGAATGAACAAGGTGGCTTTGCCTCGTATGTTATGATCGTCATGCTCCCACTCAGTGTCCTTCAAAGTACTCGAGAGATACATATTCAAGTCTAAAGATGTAAGTGTATTATATAGCTAATATGTTTATTTGGTTTTTAAATTGACATTAACCATTTTACTGGGATGTTAATGCAAACAAAGGTTAAAAAGTGTCTTGTCATAATCGACGCTGAGAGGGAATTTTGGGATACACCAGTGGACGGACGACCTATATTCGATCTATGTGCCAATGATGATAGTGCTAAAAGCGACAGTAGGTCGAGTATGGGTAGTTCTGAAAGCGACAATGATGATCATCATGGAGGTAACAATGACGAACACGAGCATTCTGAGCACGAGGATGATGAATGTGTAAGGGTAGAGGGAGGGACATATATACCTAGTGATGATATGTTTCATGATGTGGTGGGGGATGTACGCGATGAGGATGAGTTGAACCCACCTGATGTCCATCTTGCGGATTCTTATAGAGAGCGATCTATGGATGAGGAGTGTCTTGAGTGTGTTGGCCGCAGGGAGGGAGCCAATCCTAACGATTTTGTTTATGCGTACCTACGGAGCATTGACAGCTCACTATCGAGGTTAGATGGTCGTATATCGAGTTTAGATAGTCGTGTATCCAAGATCGAGGAAAACATGACAGACATGAAAGCACAATTGTCAATCATCCAGTCACTATTGCAATCTATGTGCAAGGTTTACATTTACTATCATTTTATGTTTTTACGTGTTTAATTTTTGTGTGTTTATGAACTCATCATTTTAGTTTACTAATTGAAGGGTTCCACGGTGATTGAGGAGACGAAAAGGTCACCTATCCCACATTAATGATGGCACGATGCCTCTCATACTTCTATCCTTCCTATAGAGCCTCAAAATACCACTACTACATCTACTACCATCCCCCCTCTAGAGCCCAATATCACAACATCCCCCACTGATGTCCAACATACACAGCCTGATATGCCTACCTCACCCACTGACATCCCACATCCAGAGGCCGACACGTCTGACTTACTCATCATGCCACATATAGAGGCCAACATGTCTGAAATCCAAGAGGTCGACACTTCTAATATTGTTACGAACATGGAAGGAGTTACATTGGTGAATAATTTATTGATCAGTAATCTTTGTTTATATTTCGTGATTTGAAATTATGTTTTTTTTTTATATTTTTTGATATGGATTTTTTTGTTATCTGTTTATGTAGGAATCTCGAAGAATTAGTCGTAAGAGGAAAAGTGTTGATAAATATACACCTCCAGCTCAACTAAAGAAGAAAAGTGTGGATTCTAGGGTACACCTTCCCTTTGAAAAGGTTAAATATCCTCAACTGAGGGTGCCTACGTCACTATTCAAAGCGATTATCGAGTACAACGTAGAACATGACGTTCCATTTAATATCTTTAAAGAAATGATGGGCTGGATCACAAATGAGAATACTGATAACAAGGTTCACCTGTTGGAAAATCACCCGACCTATGAACGCCAACATACAGCATGAGTCGCTTGATCGTGGCATCTTTGCAATAAAATTACTAGAACGTTTGGTGTCTGGTGCTGATCCTTCAATAATCACTCAAGAGAAAATGAGTGAATATAGGATGCAATTAGCATGTCAATTGTGAGTGAACATTTCCTATTTTTTATATGTATAAAACATGTATTTTTTATGGTATTTTTTATGTATGTAAAACATGTATAAAATCATTTTGTCTCTTTGTATTTTGTCTCATTGTAATTGAGCTATTTCTATTTTCATTATATCAATGTATATAATACATTATATCAAAGTTCAAAGTTCAAAGTTCAAACATTGAGAGAGCGAGATTGAGAGAGCGAGACTTTCAGGGAGAGCAACACTTATGGAGAGAGCGATACATTGAGAGAGCGAGATTTTGAGAGCGAGACTTTTATGGAGAGAAGGTGACATTGTGACATTGGGAGAGCGATATTTTGAGAGAAAGTGAGAGTACATAAGCATGAGTGACATTCTAAGAGTCTATACATAAATTTGTACGGATGAGTGACATTGTGAGAGATCGAGACATATAGAGTGAGTACATAATTGGGTCTATATTTAGACAATCAACCTCGACCAACATTGAGTCAATTCTGCCATTTTCAGTACGTCGCACAGTTGTGAGCAGTTCACTATAGTTTTGTTGGTTATGCCCATAACTCCCACACCTACCACATTTTATTTGTTTGCAAAATTTTGCTCTAATGGTATTCTTCTCGCTCTTCGCCGTCTGACTTGTGCCACAAACTTTGGAGGAACGATAGTCTTTTCTACATATCCAAGAGCTCTCTTCCATTAAAATATGTGCTCGAGTGGATTTATAGGCTCTACATACGCAGTCATTAGAGAGTCCACTATATAAAATCGACTGTAAAGACTCTGAATGGGCATGTTTCATTCCTTAGTGTCCACAATTAAAGGAAATTGTGCATGAATATTTCCATGAGTAGCGGAAAGATCATTCCAAATTACAATCATATAAGAATTTTATAAATTACAGTCATAAATAGAAACAAACGGTTATGCATTCATTATAGAAATTACAGCATGTTCCAACACATAATCAAGGAGAAATCTACACGCATTTGTAGACTCATCGCCAAGATACTTGATCACGAATGCTTGAACACAGCAACCTCGAACGCTCGTGCAACATGACCACTACTCCGCACGAACACCACGCGCTCGAACTCAGTAATCGCCTTAGTCACGAACACCCAAACAGCACGAACAACCTCTACAGAACCTCGACAGTGTCGAGTTGAATATGACACCACCAAGAAGGCTACCTTGGTACTCTCGGTGTGAGAATCTAGAGGGTGGGCTCTGGGTGGACTTGGTTTGAGGCAGAAGACGTTTGAAATAATAATCGTGTAAACAATTGAGCAAGTGGGAAAAGACTAAACTTATCGTATAGGTTGATGCCCAATCGTTTAGCAAAAGCTAAGCAATCGTCTAGCAAAAGCTAAGCGATCGTTTAGCTCATCGCTTAGCTGCGTGTCTGTCGCCTACAAACACTACACGATCATTTAGCTCGCTCCAAGTTGTCGCTTAGTAAATCCTATTTACTTTCCAACTTCCGTGAGATTATTTTCCGAGAGAGAATTCACAAAAACTTAATCTTACTAAAATTAGGAAAACAATTTTTCTTTTATCTCACGGATACCATGAAACTACCAATAACCTCCCACTCAATTGGTTATTAGATAAAAAGATTTAATTATCAAATAATTAAGATTATTATAAATATAAATGATAACCAACTTATCATACTATATTTAGAACCTATAGTTTTAATATATCATCTCATGAAACATATAAATCATAGCTCTTTTTCTATTCCATGGTACTTAATGTTCACATTTACATTAATCCTCCACTAAATGTATCTCATACATCATACCGATCATATCATATATAATTGAATTACCTTTTGTCAATTTGAACATTTCAAATCAACACCAAGAACTGATCCTCAACTGAATCTATTGAGCTACCAAGGGGACTTTATGGACCTGTAGCTCAAAGCTTCAATGGTACGTGAATAACTGACTAAACTCTTTAGTCACGGGATACACCATCTGTTAACTGCTAGGCACTCCACTAAAGATCGACAGCTAAACTCTCCTTACCAAGATATATTATGTATCCATCTTAATCAATCAGTAGTGCGATAACCCTTCACAGATCACTCGTAAGTACAACTGGGCCAATAACCATTATGCTCCTATAGTTACATCTAAGTCCTTAAGTACCACTGATCCCTCAAATGAACATAAGTCATAGTTCTACTATGACTGAGTCCTCTCTTCCAAAGAGAAGTTGTGGTCACTATGTTCAAGCCCCGGAATCAACCCTTAAGGAAGCAATCTCTCTACTTATCCCTGCTTCGGGAAAGGAGTGAATTCCTTCTTGTAGATTAAGTTCCCAGCTCCCAGATCAGACAAGTCCCCAAAAAGGTAGGCATGTTGAGTTGGCAATCTGGCCATTCACACCAATACTAATCAAAGGACCGCCCTCAAAGGTTGAAGTTCCCAAAACACTCAGGATTGAGGTCGTGTCACCTATGGTCGTTTAGGTTAGATGTAAGTCTATAGTGTCAACGGCTTTATATATAAAGTCTAATCATCTCGTGGTCTGATCTTATATAAACACTTTGTATAGCACACCTCCGCTTGCACGTCTCCACATGAATGATCAGGATCTACCAATTGTAGTAGTTTACAACACTTGCAAACCTCTAGAAAACGGGTCGTATTCGTAGTGTCACCAGGATCATGTATCCATTCTTAATCCTTATACTACAGACCTATTTAGATTATCACTTAAGGCATGATCCATTTGTATATCACATATACATGCTTAAGTTCACATAAGATAACCAAGAAGCTTTGTTTATTGGATATGAGTAAATGCCAGAATGAAATAACAGTTGTTTTATTCATCAAACAATGTGTATCATTACAAATAATGAGACTCCGGGAGAATTAGGCACCAATCCTTACAATCTCCCACATGTCCTAATGACTCAGGAGACTAATGTATAATATAATAAAAACATGTACAATATACAATAAACTAAGGGATACCCCAGTATCATCTCCTACTTGCCCTAGACGATGCCACATGTTCCGTAGACCTAGATTCTTTAGGTGACCCTCGAATACTTTAGTCATGAGAGCCTTTGTAAAAGGATCAGCAATGTTGTGCTCCGACGCGATTTTCGTGACTATCACATCATCGCGATGCATAATCTCCCTGATCAGGTGATATTTCTGTTTTATGTGCTTACCCCCATGATCACTTCGAGGCTCCTTCGAATTTACCATAGTCCCGCAGTTATCACAATAAAGAGTGATAGGAAAATCCATATTTGGAACAACTTCCAAATCTGAAAGGAATTTCCTTAGCCAAACAACCTCCTTAGCTGCTTCACAAGCGGCTACGTATTCGACTTCTATAGTGGAGTCTACAATGCATCCTTGTTTGATGCTTCACCACACTACAACCCCTCCATTCACAGTGAAAATTGATCCCGATGTCGATTTGTAAGAATATTTATCAGTTTAAAAGTCAAAGTCCATGTATTCTGTAAGGATCAGATCCTTATCTCCATATACGAGCATGTAGTCCTTTATTCTCAAAAGATACTTGAGGATGACCATCATCTAGTGATCAAATCCTAGATTGAACTGATACCTACTGGCAATCTCTACTGCATAGCAAATGTCGGGTCTGGTACATAATATTGCATACATCAAGCTTCCTACAACAGAAGCATAGGGAATCGCTCATCTCCTCAACTTCTTGAGGTGTCTTAGGACATTGATCATTAGACAAAACGATTACATCCCTGAAAGGTAACAAACCCTCTTAGAATCCTGCATCCTGTACTTGATCAACATTTGATCAATGTATAATGTCTGAGACAAGACTAACTGTTTATTCTTACGATCCCGAATAATCTGGATCCCTAGAACATACTGTGCTTCACCCAAATCTTTCATTTGGAACTGGACAACTAGCCATTTCTTAATGTCAATCAGATACCCTACATTATTCCCAATGAATAGAATATCATTCACATACAGTACTAGGAAAGCTACTAAGCTGTTGATGATCTTCTTGTATACACAAGACTCATCAATGGTCTGATCAAAGCCAAACGACTTGATAGCAGTGTCAAATCTGATGTTTCAAGATCTAGATGTTTGTTTCAGCCTATAAATGGACCTATTAAGCTTGCAAACTCTTTGCTTTTGATCTGGAACTATGAACCCCTCTGGTTGAGTCATATAGATGGTCTCCTCAAGATTACAATTAAGAAAGGCAGTCTTGACGTTCATTTGCCATATTTCATAATCATAAAATGTGGCTATGGATAGGAGAATCCTAATAAACTTGAGCATAACAACAGGTGAGAAAGTTTTCTCATAGTCACCTCCCACAACCAAGGTATAACCCTTTGCCATGAGTCTAGCCTTAAAGGTTTGCTCCTTTCCATCTACACCTCTATTTCACTTATAGATCCACTTACACTCAATAAGTCTTACCCCATCAGGTGGATCAACAAGTTCCCAGACATTATTGAAGTACATGGACTCCATTTCCTAGTTCATGGCTTTAACCCATTCATCTTTGTCAACGTCCTCTAATGCTTTCTTAAAAGACAATGGATCCTCAACCCCATCATTCAAAATGACGTTTTGGGCTTCAGTGAAACCCATGTAGCGATCTGGTGGGTTATAACCCTTCCACTATGTCGAGGTAGTCTCAACTCTTGAGCGGTTGACTAGACGTATCGACCTCAACATTTCTTATTCATCTGTCGGTCTGTTCAACAACTCTTGTTGAACCCTCAGCAGTTTCAGTCTCCCTAGAGATCTCACGCAAAACGAGCTTACTCCGTGGCTTATGATCCCTTATGTGGTCTTGTTCCAAGAAGATAGCATTTGTAGAAACAAACACTTTGTTCTCACTCGGATCATAGAAGTATCCACCTCTCGTTTCCTTGGGGTAGCCTACAAAGAGGAAAACCTCCGAACGTTGTTCCTACTTCTTTGGATTAGTGACTAGCACATGTGTCGGACAACCCTAAATCCTGAAGTGGCATAAACTACCTTTATGGCCCCTCCAATCAAAAGGTGTTTCAGAAACACTTTTTGAGGGAATGTTGTTCAGGATATAACATGCAGTCTGCACTGCATAACCCCAAAACGAGTCTGGAGAGCATAACTCATCATAGACTAAAGCATGTCCAACAAGATTCTATTTCTTCTTTCAGGTACACCATTCTTCTGAGGTGTACCAGGGTCGGAGAGTTGAGACGCAATCTCATGTTCTATCATATAGTTCTAGAATTGGAGTTTCATATACTCTCCACCACGATCAGATCATAGTGTTTTTATCTTCTTACCTAACAAGTTTTCAACTTCAGCCTTATATTCCTTGAACTTTTCAAGGGCTTCAGACTTACGTTGCACTAGGTAGAGATACCTGAACCTTCAATAATCATCTATGAAAGAGATGAAATATTCATACTCACCCCGAGCTCTAACATTCATCGAACCATAGAGGTCTGAATGCACAAGTTTCAAGGATTCTTTGGCTCTGTAACCTTTTCCAGTAAAAGGTCGTTTGGTCATCTTGCCTTCGAGGCATGATTCACATACCGGCAAGGAGTTTTCTTCTAAAATCTTTAGAAGTCCACTTTTCACCAACTTCTCAATCCTATTGAGGTTGATATGACCTAACATTAGATGCCAAAGATGGGCGTTTTCCTTAGGAAAAACCTTTGGTTTTATAGCTGTTGTTGCCATACTGAACATTTCAGTGTTAAACAAGGTTTTTATGACTAATGACTTTAGTACATATAAGTTACTTTCCATTGAACCATAACCAATCTCCATTCCATTATTGAAAATAAACACTTTATTCTCAGAAAAGAAGACTGTATAGCCTTGTTCAATGAGACCAGAAACCGAGATTAAGTTCCTCTTAATATGAGGAACTACAAAAATATTATCCAGTAATAGATAACATTTCTTGTCAATAAATAACTTCAACCTGCCTACAGCAACAACTGAAACAACCTCACCAGTACTGACTCGTAGAGTCATCTCTCCTTGTGGCAACATTTGCTAGGAACTGAATCCTTTATAAGAGGAACTGACATGATTGGTAGTACTTGAATCAAGGATCTAGGAAAAATCATCATTCTTTACCAAACATGTCTCCAAGACCAATAAATTAGATTAACTGTCTTGTCTCCTCTTTTGGAGAGTAGTGGAATCGGTGTCATAACAACTGACACTACTAGTTTTGTCATCCATCCCTTTATCCTCGAAAAGTAAGAATTGATGTTCAAACAAATCTTGCAGTGAGTCCATGATCTCATGTGCAATGATCATGTTCTCAACCCTTTTAGCCAAAACATCAGGTATGTTAGTCAAAATGTGAAGTCTGGCCAATGAATTAGCCTTCATCCACACCTCATATGCATTGCAAACACTTCGCGGTGCATCAAGGTTCGGGACTTGAGGACAGTCCTCAACCATGACAAATACGAGGTCGTTTGCCACGAAATATGTTTCACACAATTCTTTCCACTGTATGTAGTCAGTCATATTAAAAGCACTAAAGGAAATACTAATGAGATGCTGAAAAGAAAAACACATTAACCTATGTTAGGTTTTTAAACAAATACCCATTGTAAAATAAAACAACATCCAATAAGGTTTTAGCAAAACTAATATGAACCCCGTGTGACATCTAGTTTCGCAATGACGCTTCAAAGGTTTAGGACAAAAGCCACCGAAGGGAGGTCAGTTATCCCTCCTCTAAATTGAGAAGTTCTCAACCAGTCATTAATACCAGAACAACTCTTGCTCCTATAACAACTAACCATCATTGATTTGGCCAAGAGATCATTAACTTACTTAACAATCTCCTGTAAGTGTGACCTGCAATTTTCAGCCCTAGAGGCCCACCCCAAAAAGCCAATCCGAAGGGAAAAATCCAATTGGGGAAAAACCTAAAGCAACCCCATCCATTTTTGGAGTTCACTTTGATCTTGACCAACTGCACAAAACTGATCCGAAGGGGGATGCTCCCAGGGCACCACGAGGGAGTAGAGAAGGATCTCACGATGTGATACAATCACAGAGATCATAGGACGTGTTGACACATGATAACGGGCAGAAATGCATATTATCATAGTGCTAAGTTCTTAAACAATGCTAGCTTGCATTGATAAAACATGTTAAATTGCATCCAGAAAGAATCAGATTCATAATATTGTGGTCGCATGCGTTCATCGCATAGGAACAATTGATTTTTGTATTTTTATGAAGAATATGCGTTGACGCAAGGCGAAAATTGCGATAATACGAAATCATTTGTTGAGTGCAGCATTACCGCAAGGCTTTGCGATGATCATGTTCGCAAACATTTGCTCAAGAAGGATTGTCGTAACTTGGCGGCGCAAAATGGTGGGCGCATCTGGGTGAAAGGCATAATTAATCACGATGGGACAGAAAGTTGATGACAGTCAAATCCGAATTAAGTTGACAGCCGCTAACGATAACAAGTACATTCAGCTTTTCGGTGACAAATATTTGGTGCATCAGTCAGGGAATTAAAGCCGTCTCATCTGTGCAATCATGAGAGAGAAGCCACCGTTCTCCTTGGAAGTTCTATAAATACCAAAGGCATCTTTCAAAAAAGGGGTTCACAAGTTTTAAGAGCTCAGCTCGTCTTTGTCCAGAGTTTTCCTTTTTATTTTAAGGCAGAGCAAGAGAAGAGCAGAGACGCTAAAGATTGCTCAGGGCAGCTCGGGAGAGAACCCTGGGGTGTAAAAGCAGAGAGTGGGCTGATCCTCGCGAGAGCGAGATTATCTTTTGAATATGAGTAGAAAAGACAGTGTAAAAAGTCTGGGAAGTAAGAGATTTCTATCAGGCTCTTTATTTTATTCTTGCATTGTTGTCTTGTACTTCATCTTATTATTTATATAATGGAAGTTCTTATTCTACATCTGTTCACTCTTTTATCACACATGAGTAGCTAAACTAGTCGAATGGGTTGAGAGGAACTAAGCTAACATGACCTAGGATCTTCATTCTATGTGATTATATTGTATTATGTGTGCTTCATTCGTCTATTAGAGATACTCGGGAGGGTAGTCTAAGGACAGGATCTAGGCTTGGGAAGGTCAGGTTAGAATCTAGGCTCGAGAGAGTCAGATTAAAACTACATAAATAAGAGATAGTGACTTAGAGATAAGCTCTGTTTGTCAACATGCATCGCATGCACCCTAGAGATGGTTATGATGATATGTGGTCACCTTGTTTGTGTATCATCACATAGACAAGAATGACACCTTTTCACGTATATCGCATGCGTTCTAGCCTTAGAAGCTGTAGCATTCTCATCTAGAGATGGTTTACTATTGTATGCATGTTGCATGATCGCAAAGCATGAACGCATCCTAGGGAATGTTAGCCGAACCCCTTCTCAACTCGTTCACCGCATATTCATCGTATCTCCCGTTTATCAACTCTTTTCAAACTCTGTCGCATTTGTTTATTTTTCATTAATGCGAACAACAACCCCAACAATTATTGATTTATTTGGTTACTGCATATTTTTCCTAAAAATTACCACTACATACTATTTCCCCAAGTCCCTGAGTTTGACCCTGGACTTACCAGGAAACTCAGTAGGGGTTACACTTGGACTCTATTGAGAAAACTTGAGTGCTCAACACAATTTCATCATCGCATTCCCTCCATAATTTCACTTCATAAAATAACGTATCAAAACACACCCTTCACCCACTTACTATAAACACTCTCTCCTTCACCTTGATATTGACTCATGTAAACACCATCTGAAGGGGGATGCTCCCAGGGCACCACGAGGCCAAACATGAATCTCACGGTGTGAACATACAGGGAGAAACATGAGTGGAATCATAGATATATCAGATACATCTCTTCCGCCCACTAAGTATTTTATAACCTAGGGTTTAGCTTACTTAGAAAAAAACACGGCTAAGGATTTTAACTAAGTGACTTTTAGGTTGCCCAAGAATAACTTTTACCTTTGATAGTTAAACAACTTTTGATCATCATCCATTAAACTCTTTAACAGAGTCTTTGACCAAAACGTCACATGCTGGTTAAAAATCTATCTAATTTACCTTTCCAGGTAGGTTCCCAGGTAGAGGTGTTACGTTTCCGTCAACTTTAGAACCCCAGCCTAGCCAGAACCTGCCTTAGACAAAAGGTCCCTTATAGATAGATTTAAAAAAATTTAATCTTTTATGCCAACCAATTTAATCCTATTAAACCGATTTTAAAAGATTAATCTAGGTGACTCACTACTACATAAATTGGATTACTTGACGTTTTTCCAATGTCAAGTAAAGGGTATACTTGACACTTATAAAAGCGTCAACTATTTGAGTGTCAAGTATAGTGTGATAACTTGACTCCGAAAAAACATCAAGTAATATGTTTCTTGATACAATTTTCGTGTCAAGAAAGATAATTCACTTGACATTGGTGGTATGTCAAGTTTATTCAAGTGTCAAGTATAGGGTGATACTCTTTAACCTTTTTTATGTGTCAAGTATATGTTTTTTTGTTTTCAAATTAAATGCCCCAATTGATATTCTCATTTTCTGCCTTGTATTTCAACATACAATTACATCAAATAAATAAACATTATACATTTAAGATCTATCAACTCAATATATTCACTAAAAATTCATATGTTCAACTATGAACACTCCTCACAAATTACAACAATATTTCTCTCACATGTACATGCACAAAATAAAATCTCAACTATTGCTTTTGGATACAAAACTCAACTTTCAACAAACACAAAAGTGACAAATTGTTTAATAAATAACCTCTCAAAAAAGTACATTATTTAATCTATACATTGAGCTTTGAAGTTTAAAGATCGAGAACTAAGGGTCAGGCAAGCCATGTTTAAGCAAGTCACCTGCAAAATAGAATGAAGGACGATAACATCAAATTTCAAAATATATAAATAAGTGTTAAAATACAATAACGTAATCCAACCTACAAAAAATTCAATAATAATGGTTACAAAATGCAAATTCTAGAAACTATGTAACAATTCCAAAAGAGTTTCAAGGCCTTAATACCTATCAAAACATCCAAACATCGTTAACTTTGTTGTACAATGACTCCAATCCCTTGAAATCTTTGAATTGAATATCAAAAATTGAAAATAACTCAATTATTAGACCAATACTTGAATGGGTAACAAAGAACTATTAATACTAACCTCCAAACTTACCAAAACCTTGCCAAAATCGGTCTCATGCTAATTGAAGGAAATCGTGCATGAGGATTTCCATGAGTAGCGGAAAGATCATTCCAAATTACAATCATATAAAATTTTACAAATTATAGTCATAAACAGAAACCAATGGTATGCATTCATTATAGAAATTACAGCATGATCCAACACATAATCAAGGAGAAATCTACACATATTTGTAAACTCAACGCTAAGGTCCTTGATCACGAATGCTCAAACACAGCAACCTCGATCTCTCATCCAACACGGCCGCTACTTCGCACGAACACCGCACGCTCGAACTCAGCAATCGCCTTGGTTACGAACACCCCAACAGCACGAACAAACTCCACAGAAGCTCGACGGTGTCGAGTTGAGTATGACACCACCAAGAAGGCTACCTTGGTATTCTCGATGTGAGAATCTATAGTGTGGGCTCTGGGTGGACTTGGTTTGAGGCAAAAGACGGAGGAAACAATAATCGTGTAAACGACTGAGCAAGTGGGAGAAGACTAAACCTATGGTATAGGTCGATGCCCGATCGTTTGGCAAAAGCTAAGCGATTGTCTAGCAATAGCTAAGCGATCGTTTAGCTCATCGCTTAGCTGTGTGTCTGGCGCCTACAAATACTACAAAATCGTTTAGCTCGCTCCAAGTTGTCGCTTAGTAAATCTTATTTACTAGACAACTTCCGTGAGATTATTTTTCGGGAGAGAATTCACAAAATCTTAATCTTACTAAAATTAGGAAAACAATTTTCCTTTTATCTCACGAATACCATAAAACCACCAATAACCTCCCACTTAATTGGTTATTAGATAAAAAAGATTTAATTATCCAATAATTAATATTATTATAAATATAAATGATAACCAACTTATCATATTATATTTATAACCTATAGTTTTAATATTTCATCTCATGAAACATATAAACCATAGCTCTTTTTCTTTTCCATGGTACTTAATGTAAATCTCATTTATATTAATCCTTCACTAAATGTATCTCATACATCATACCGATCATATCATACATAATCGAATTACCTCTTGTCGATTTGAACATTTCAACCAACATCAAGAACTAATCCTCAACTGAATCCATTGAGCTACTAAGGGGACCTTATGGACCTGTAGCTCGAAGCTCCATCGGTACGTGAATAACTGACTAAACTCTTTAATCACGGGATCCACCATCCGTTAACTACCAGGCACTCCACTAAAGACCGACAACTGAACTCTCCTTACCCCAGATATATTATATGTCCATCTTAACCAATCGGCAATTCGTAAGTACAGCTGGGCCAATAACCGTTATGCCCCTGTAGTTACATCTAACTTCTTAAGTACCATTAATCGTTCTAATGAACATAAGTCATAGTCTTACTATGACTGAGTCCTTTCTTCTAAAGAGAAGTTGTGACCACTATGTTCAAGCCCAGAAATCAACCCTTAAGGGAGCAATTTCGCAACTTATCCCTGCTTCGGGAAAGAAGTGAATTACATCTTGTGGATTGATTTTCCAGCTCCCAAATCAGACAAGTTCCCAAAAAGGTAGGCATGTTGAGTTGGAAATCTAGCCACTCTCACCCATACTAATCAAAGGATCGCCCTTAAAGGTAGAAGTTCCCAAAACACTCAGGATTGAGGTCATGTCACCTATGGTTGTTTAGGTGAGATGTAAGTCTCTAGTATCAACGGCGTTATATACAGAGTCTAATCATCTCGTAGTTTGGCCTTATATAAACTCTTTGTGTAGCACACCCCCGCTCGCATGTCTCTACATGAATGGCCAGGATCTACCATCTATAGTAGTTTACAACACTTACAAATCTCTTCAAAGCGGTTCGTATTCGTAGTGTCGCCAGGATCATGCATTCAACCTTAATCCTTATTCTACAGACTTATTTTGGTTATCACTTAAGATATGATCCACTTGTATATCACATATACTTGCTTAAGTTCACATAAGATAACCAAGGAGCTTTGTTTATTGAATATGAGTAAATGTCAAAATGAAATAACAGTTATTTTATTCATCAAACAATGTGTATTATTATAAACAACGAGAGTCCGAGAGAATTAGGAAACTAATCCCAACAATAATTGCATGCGAACATGTTCAATCAAGCATACTATGGGCAATCAAGCATACTATAGGTAATCATGAATACGATGGGCAATAGCCAATTACGTGATTGGAGCATTCCTCTAACATGTTCAATCAAGCGTACTATGGGCAATAGCCAATACTCTTTAGTTAACAGATTGAAACACTATGCACTGTTAGACATCATGTTGTCATATCTTCGTTCTATTTGGTAAACCCCTTCCCACCTTTGAAGACCGATGTCTTCTAGATATTTCGTGACAACACTATCTCGAAAACTAATGAGTTCGTTCCATTTTATCTGGAACTCTATCATGCAAAATGCCTTTGTTGCATCTTTAAATATCCCAACGACCGTACTGTCCTTAAAGTTTGTAATAAGATTTTGTTCTATGTGCCACGTGCACAATCCATGAAATGTCGTGGGAAAAAAATGCACAAATAGCATTGCTGATAGATACCATCCGATTAGACAAAAACATCAGATTATTAGGTTCTTCGATAGTGCATTTCAAATTTGACATTAACTATTTCCCTGATCGATCGGTTTCATTGTACACTATTGCATATGCTAGTGGGTGTAATTGATTGTTCTCGTCCATAGAAACTGCAACCAACATGGCCCCTTTGTACTTTCCTTTCAAGTGCGACCCGACAACAATTATCACATATAGACATCTTGCGAAACCTCTAATACAAGACCCTAATGCCATAAACATATACTTGAAATGCACATCATCTTCAAGTTCGATCTCAAATATTATATCCAGATTCTCTATTTTTAATGCTTCCCCATAAGCATGTAGCATGGCGTATGAGTATTATGGAGTACCTCTAGTGAGACCATATGTGACTTCCCTTGTATGCCATGTTTTTGTTAAGATTGATGCCCTAAAGTCTCGTATCCTATAGTTTGTAAACAGTTTGTCTGAATGCTTGTGTTGTATAATATATGATATCTTACTTCACCTCTTGATTTTGATCAAATGTTTGGTTTATTTACTTTACCACAAACCAATAAACATAAAATCCCTGGTTTCTGTATGTAACTTAAGCATGTATGTGGTGACATATAAGTGGATCATGTCTTGAGTGATAACCAAAATAGTCTGTAGTATATGGATATAGAAAGGAAACCTTACCACAAACCAATAAACATAAAACCAAAATACTTTGTAGAATGATCACAAGTGTTGTGACTTGTCATAGATGGTCCGATCCTGATCATTCGTGTAGGGGACATGCAAGCGAGGGCGTCCTATACAAAGAGTTTGTATAAGACCTGACCACGAAGTGTTAATGTCTCGTTATATAACACCGTTCATGATAGAGACTTCACTAGGATGACCATAAGTAACATGACCTCAATTCTGAGTGAGTTGGGAACTCCTGCCATTGAAGGCAATCCTTTGATTTGTATGGGTGCGAGTGGCCAGGTCGCTGACTTAAACCTACCATTTTGGAGATTCGTCTGATTTGAGAGCTAGAAACTCAGCTACACAAGATGGAATTGACTTCTTCCCTGGAACAGAGGTAAGTAGATAGATAGCTTTCTTAAGGGTTGATTCCAGGGCTTGAACGATGTGGTGCCACACACCTTTTCTTGGTTCGGGAGGTGTTCACACATAGTTGGACTATGTTATATTGTTCATTAGAGGAATCAGTGGTACTTAAGAAGTGAGATGTAACTACAGGGGAAAAACGATAAATTGGCCCGACTGTACTTAAGAGCATCTGTGAAGAGCCGATGGACACAGAAATATATCTGTTCTAAGAAGAGTTCAGCTGTTGGTCTTTAGTGGAATGTCTTGTAGTTAACAGATGGTGGATCTCGTGGTTAAAGAGTTTAGTCAGCTATTCACGTACCATTGGAGCTTTAAGCCACGGGTCCATAAGGTCCCCTAGGTAGCTTGGATAAAGTCAAGAATCAATTTTTGGGTCAGTTTGAAATGTTCAAATTGACAAGAGGAAGTTCGATTATATATGATATAGTCGAACTGGTTAATTATATATGATATAATTGACTAAATGTATGAAATACATTATTTTAGAGGAAATTAAATATAAATATGATTTATATCAAGTGGAGGAGAAATTACTATAGTAGACATGTGATATCAAACTATAGGTTAAGAATATAATATGATTATATTCATTTATTAATTAATTGGTTAATCATATGATAATTGGCCAGAAACTTCTTCTCAATCATGCGCAATTGGGAAAATCTTATTCGATTATTGTAACTAAAGAATAAAATGAAAATTGGTTTCATTTTGCAAAGAGTTCGAAAAAATCGTTCACGTTGTGAAAATGTCACGATCGCTTAGCTGAGAGCTTATACGATAGTGCCTTATCACCTAAAAGATCGCACACATTCTCTAAACGATTGCTCAGCTTTTCTAAATGATTGCTTAGCATGCTGAGTTTTCTAAACGATCGCTTACTAATTACTAGACGATCGCTTAGTAAAACCTACACGATAGTGTAGCTTTCTCTAAACGATAAGCATCCGCTATGTGATAGCCTTCTCCCACTTGCTTGTCGTTCTACATGATCATCCCTTTCCTCCTTCCTCCACCAACTCCATCAAAGACCACTCTTTGGATTCTCACTCTGAGAATACCAAGGGCTCTAAGTGGTGGTGTCGTCTCCGCTCTTACTTGTTCATGCGCACATGTTCATATACATGATCGTGCTGCTGGTAGCCGACTGTTTGATGGATGATAAAGAACGTAGAGGGTAGCTTTCACTGGGTTGAGTTCGAAGTGAAGGCCTTCAACTAGTACGTGAACTCAATCTCTTGCATTTTATTTATGAAAGCATGCTTATAATTAGTGTTAAATTGCATACCTGTTAGTTAGAAGTGTATGTGGTAATTCGGTCACAATGAAATAGGAAAGATCTGAACGCGCTCATAGAAACTCTTGTATAAGAGTTCCTTCAGCTTTATCGTTAACTTATGTTGACGTCATAATCTCTCTTCATATCCTCAACGATATGACAAGGTTTATAAATATGTCCTATGCCTATAGACTTATCTTTAATCAACTGATCAACAACCGTAGCAGTTCCTTGTCTATGATCGTGATTCAGAATTCCGATGGAACATGTGTGCGAACGTGAGTACTTTGTGATCTTAAATATATTAGACCCTTTCATTTTCACTGCACGAAGGTTCCACTTACAAATCTTCCCAAGACATTTAACAGTGAATAAAGATTTGGTTGACTTCCTGACTCTAAATTCAAAATTTTTGTTGATGGAAAAAATAGATAATTGCATTTTCAAATCCTTTTTACTCAAAAATAGTTGTTCAACTTCCACGTTTGTCCTAGATTAAAAGGTACTAGGCATAATCAACTCTTCCCTATGACTTGAAGACATAGATGGCGGAACCACTGAAGCTGCTGTAGAACAGTGCACATCTATATGATCACGATCCATTTCATTCAATCCTGTTGGTAACTCATTACCATCCACTTAAGGACCACAACGTTGCTCTAGATGACCAGAATCCATATAATCTAGCCTAGATGATCTCTCATTACCAACAACTGAAGTACTACCCAATTCTGTATCACCATAATTCATTGAATCCAATCCTGCTAGATTAGTGTGGTTGTTGTCTAGTGATAATGTTGATGGTACAGTGTTGGTAGACAATGCAATATCATCCTCTTCTTGAAAAAACTCATATGATTCCTCGTATTGTCTGTCCACAGTCGTATCATCATAACTCACATTTCCAAATACCATTCTAATATTTTTCATCTTGATTCGATTTTACCGTTACAGATAACTATAGTCTACTAAGCTCGGAAGCGACATCATCATCATTCATTATGTATTATGGAGGGGGTTCATATTCAAGCTTATATTTAACTCTCATTAAAGACCAAAACTCTAAAGAACTTACATTTGTAACCCTGTAAATGTGAGATTTAAGTTTTTCATACTTCAATGTAACAGACACAATGTTTCCTGTCAACTCGCTCCCAATATATGAACTTTCATTCTCATTCCAATCACCTCCATATTGAATAAGTAGACACTTTTCTATCATCCCACAAAGCAAGAGAATATTTAGCATTAAGTTATACAAGCAATTGATGTGTACTCTCGCTCTCTCTTAATCTCGCTCTTTCTTAATTCACTCTCTCTCTCTTACTCTTGCTCTCTCTTAATCACTTTTGTTCTATTTCTTGCTCTTTCTCTCCCAATACAAAATTTCGTAATGCTCAATTCCTTCCTTTCCAGAAATAACACAGCGAAAATAATGAAACAGACTCAAAATAATGAAACATTGTTATGAAAAACCTATTCCGTTCTAAAAAAACCTTGTCTTGGAAATCCCTGTTCGGAAAAACTCCATTCAACAAAATGCCATCGAAAACCAGGGAAGTAATCACCGTTGAAATGGAGTTTATAGTTTAAAGAAATCACCATTGTATTGTGTTTAGGTATTACTGATTTGAGGCTTCAGTCGTGAAAATTGTCAAATCATTCGTATATTGACGAGCAATCACATCAAACTAGGGAATTTAAAGTGAAAGTGAGAGTGTTTAATCAGATGAGAGCGAGACTTATAATGTGAGACACTAGTGAGGGAAATTTACATTGGTATGCCGATGATGCCAGCAGAGGGTCAATTGACATTATTTTTTAAAAATTGGTCATTTCACATTTTGGGCCCAAAAAAGGGGTTATTCGTACAAGTTTCCCTTAAAAAAAAAGGTTCTTAGTTGTTTTTAATTAAATTTTTCTTTTTTTTTCATCCATATTTTTTCAAACTCGAGTTTTGAATGTGTAATATTTTGTTTGTTAAAATCAATGTTTTCTTATTTTTTTTTTATTATTTTGAACTTTTAGGTGTAGAATATACTTTTTTTAATTATAATTTTGTAAAGTCAAGTTAATTTGATAAAATTTTGAATTTTTTTTCCTGAGATATTTTATATTATATTTATTATTTTGAGTTTGTTTATTTATGTTAGTTTCATTAGTTAATTTTTCTATGATTTAATGGCTAAATGACTAAAATAATTAATTCAAATATAAAGTACAAACTTCTACAATTATAAAGTAAAACTACAATGTTCTTATTCATGATATATTGAATTAATTGAAATAGAAATTGAATTAATTGACTACAACTATAATTAATTGACTAAAACTAATTATGATTGTAGTTTTAGTCTATAATTATCAATTAATTGAATTAATTGACTATAATTAATTAATTAGATAACTAAACTATATTGTTCTTATCTATTGCTACGCTGCTAGTTTGAATTATTTACAAGGTCTGCATGCAACCTGACCCGACTTTTTATGAAAAAACATGACTTAGATAGTTCGACTCATTAAATCATGAAAAAATTAACCAATCAAACTAACATAATGAATAAAGTCAAGATAATAAATATAACATGAAAAATCTCACGAAAAAAAAATGAATTCGAAAATTTGTCAAACTGACTTGACTTTATTATTTTTTTTAAAAAATTATATTCCACCTCAAAAAGTTAAAAATAATCAGATAAAAATAAAAATAAGAAAAATAATTGAACTTAACCAACAAAGTATTACTCAATTCAGAACTCGAGTTGAAAAAAAGTATGGACTTAAAAAAGAGAGATATATATTACATTAAAAACAACTAAAACGATTTTTAACCATTAATTCTAAATTTATTTTTTAAAATAGAAATAAATTTGGTTGAAAAATTTAAAAATATATATAAATAAAACAAAGAAAACATTAAAAGAAAAATAAGGAGGAGAAAAAAGGAAAGTAGGTTGGGAGTAAGATTGAAAAAGAAAAAAGATTAAAAAAAACAAATGTTAAAAGAAATATTGATTATATGACGGACCAAAAAAATTCGTAAATCTCAATAGCGACAGTTAAAAAAAAAAATTAGAAAAAATGATAAGAAAATAAGGGTGTGGAGACGCACTCCAATAAAAACATAAAAACAACCCCAATTAGCTAATTTTTTTCAAATGTATACTATTTATCCAATTAACCTCTCTTGTTTGCATTATAAATACCACTAGTTTCTTGAAAATATTAATAATAGAAAAAGAAAAAATTTCTAATAATAATGTTATAGGTGAATATAGACATGATAAAATAGTCTTTAAAAAAAAATCGTAGATAAAAAAGATTTGAACTAATCATTGAACTTATCAAGATTTAATCCTTATCAGATTGAAGAAAAAAATCATATCTCAATCTTAAGAGGATTGAGATAAACCGTAGATCGATTCTCCAATAAATATATTATTATTAATACATATGAGATAACTAAAACTTATGACTTTTTTTTCTACTCAATTATCATTTCGAACTTGGGATGAGAGTCATTTTTTTTTGTTGGCATATTTTCTCATTCTCAAATTAAATTTTATTGTTGTTGTTACAAGAAGGCTAAATGAGCATTTTCTACCATCCAGAATTTGACATCTAGAAAGACAATAATATATACTCGTTTCCATTCATCATTTGACACATTATTATATAAGTATGCTATTTTATTTCATGGATCTTACTATTCTTAAATTTCTTTTATTGTTTTCTTTATGTCAAATAATAGGGAATGAGATATATAGATGAGAAGAAAGAAAATAGATGGAGAAGTATTAAATAAATATAGAGTTCCATCTCAAAATTCTAATTCATTATGGCATGAGTAATCCACTTTCTAATGTTGAGTCGTCGTCGTCGTCATCGGATTTTGATTATTTTTTATTGAATACTCGTTTAGGTTATGCCTCTTTGAGTTTCATCTTAAAGTCAATTAATTTTTTTAAAAAAATTGTACCCTTTGAGTTTTTATTTAGGAAAACGGACCCTTTTTCTTTTAAGGAAATTGAATCCAATAGCATCAATTAAGGTATCATTTAGAGATTTAGCAAAAATCGGAAATCATAAGAATTATAATACCACGCCTTCCTTCCACGCGAGGCCTTTTTAGGGTTAATCCTTAAATGCACTCAACAACATCTTTAATTTTATTGTAATTAAAGCTTCCCAATCACATATTTTAATTCTGTATATGAAGATCTTTAGCTTAAACTGCGTGCCCAATTTTTTTAATCTTGAAATAAGGATCTAATTTTAAAATCTCATATTATCTTCCAATTGTTTTGGCATTGTCTTTTTGAATTTGCTATTTGGCTTTTTATATATATATATTCTAATTTTTGAATTTTGGTTTTATTTTTAATCTTCAATTACACTTCAGTAGGCTCTTCCCAAAGTTACATTGGTGCCCTTCAAATGTATTCGCGCATGTCCCATATGAAGAGCTTCCAGCCCATTCCATTGTTTTCAATATTTTCTTTATGGTTTTTGAATTTAAGATTTAGTCGGAGTTTAAAATTGGAACAATGAATAACAATTTGTGGAAGTTAAATTTGGAGGAAAAAAAAAAAGAAATCCTAGACATTTTTTTTTTCAATAAATCCTTTGATATTTTTTTTAAAAATGAATGGATAAAAATTATTTTTAAAATAGGGTTGTTTTCAAATAAAAGAAAATGAACTAATTTATTCAAAAAATAAAGTAAAATATCACTAGTGATAAACCACGATAGAAATCTATCAATATTTAGTGATGATAGATGTCTATCACTAATAGACAGTTATATTTTATTATATTTGAAATTAGTTTCAATAGTTTTACCATTTAAAATAATCTTTATATGTTTGCATTAGATATGTTTTCAATATGTCGTATTAAATATTTAGCTATACTTCCAAATTGTTTTACCAACCATTTAAAATAATCTCAATACGCCGTATTAAATATTTTGCTGATTTTTTTTGGTCAGTTCCATTCATTTTCGTTTTTCCTCAGCCACAAGGTTATTCTCACCCTTCCTAATTTACTTGCATATTTATCAATTTCATATCAACCTTTTCTTAAAATTCAATATTGAAGAAGATTGGCTTAACAAGTGTTTTTTTTTTTTTTTTTTTTTTTTTTTCAAATTCTAGTGAGTTAACAAGTTAACTAAGTCAGTTCGACTTATAAAATATAATTTTCCATTCAATTTGTATAGAAGTAAACTAAAAAAAAATTATCTTTTAGTTGAAAATATAAGTGAAGGAATAGTTGATGAAAAATTGGAAAATACATGGATATAAAGATATTTTGTCCATGTTGACATAATCTTGGAGCTCCAAAAATAGGTTTGTAACCTTCATTTGGTAACTCTTTAGTTTTTTTATTTTTTATTTTTGAAAATTATGCTTAAAAACATATCTTTCACCTCTAAATTTCTTGATTTGTTAACCATTTTTTTTTACTAATATATTTAAAAACCAAGTCAAATTTTGAAAACTAAAAAAAATTATTTTTAAAAAATTATTTACGATTTTAGAATTTAACTAAGAATTCAACTCATGTACTTAAGAAAAATGTAAATCAAGATAAGAAATTGAAAAGAAATAAACTTAATTTAATTTTAAAAAACTAACAAAAAAAATGAATGCCCCATTTGATTACTATAAGTAAAGGAGTTGGATTTTTGGCTAAAATCTAAAAACAAAAACAAGTTTTTAAAAATTACTTTTTTGACTTTTCAAAATTTGGCTTTATTGTTTAAAACATTGGAAAAAAGTAGATCACGAACCAGAATATTTAGGAGTGAAATGAGTGTTTATAAACTTATTTTTCAAAAGTTAAAAATCAAAATCAAATGTTTACCAAACGCAGAAATAATTACTAAACAAAACATAAATAATTCGGCCATCTTAAAAAATGAAAGGGGTCTATTTGTATCAAATTTCCACTAATTTTATAATGGAACTCATATTTATTTATTAAGAGAGTGATTTAGTCTCACGTGTATGATATTGTGGGAGAATTATCCTTTCTTTTCCTTTTTAAATTTAATATTCATATGGGATGGAATGTTACAACGCTGCTCATCCTAGTCGAGAAAGATGTGCACTCGTGAGTTGTTTCATGCAAGGTTAATCTGGTTTGACTGGTTTTGTTGACTCTTGGTCCGATTCAGCTCAATTTGGATCGATTTAGCCTCAATTGGAGCATTGGAGGGCCGGTTTGGGTGGTTCAGGTCCAATTCGAGTCGGGTTGAGCGATCCAGATTCAAATTGGAGTGGTTTTTGGCCTTTATTGTAATAATTTGTTCTTAAATGCTTTTTAGGATGCCAAAATTGGACCATATTAGTGTTATTTAAATATTTATGCATGTGATGTATGATATTTAAATTGAAACATGTATGTGCATAATGTATGTCATATAGATTTAAACTCCCACTATAGGAAGCATGTTACATGCATTAAAATTTTATTATAAAGAGTTATAATATATAGTATGCATGTTGAAGGACTTCTAAAGTTTAATATAAGTGTTATATAAAAGTTTGACTGTCTTTGATGAATGTTATGGATGGAAAGCATGTTTTTTTTTTTTTTATAAGTTGTTATAAAATTAGATTAGACATTAAAATCCATAATAAAGATAACTTTTGCATGCTCATTTAGGTTAACAACTTGCTTTAATAGTTAAAATGGGTCGCTATCTTATAAAATGCGGTTACAAACTTAATCAGTATATAATTCTGTCTAAGGCTGGAGGTATTTAAGTTGACGGTCTACGGAATACCTCCTACTTCGAAATTATAACCGAATAATTGAGCATTGTTAATCGGTTTTATGAACTTCCATGAGCGATGAGGTAATAAAATGTTTTTATCACCTAGACATCTTAGGTTAAATCCAAATATAAACGTTATACTTGGATAATCAAACATAGACTTAGGGTTTTTATTAGCCGAAATAGACCTAAAGAAACGTATACCCAATATGTTATAACACTTCTATGAGATATTAACAATATATATGGTAAATCGCTTTTAGCTCTCACATCCCTAAGAGTTCACATCGTGAGATCCATGCTCGGCTTCGTGTCGATATTACCTCAATTGCTCCATTTAGAAAGTGTTTGCATGGGTCAATAACAAGGTGAATAGGGAAAGTACTTCATAGTAAATGGGTGAAGGAAAATTTTCAAACATATCCTATGGTCTCTTCCATTAGTTTGAATCGTGAGATTCTTATATTGCACCTGCTATGATTTTTAGGCGGTACTAGCTAGTCATTAACCACGGAGATCCCTTCGGAGGGTTGCAACATAGGATTCGGAACTACCCAAGCTTTAGAAATGAATAGGGTTTCATAGTTCCGTCTTGAACATTTTCGTCCATTCAGGGGCATATTCATATCGTTCTATGAAATCTAAAAATGGAGGGTCATACTTACAAGAGTTACTAAGTGTTAGTAAGTTCTTGACCGAAAACGGTAACTAAATAACTATAGGAATAACAGTTATTCTGGAGATAGTATTTTGGTCAAGATTGTCTTACTTAGTGAAGGAATTTTTTACTGCCCCTCGGTAGCATCTATTCTAACTCACTACTGTATCGTTGCTAAAATTGAATTTACTTGCATAAGTCTAATAGAATATTGTTTATCTTTCAGCAATGTCGAACTCGATTATACAACTATTAGCTTCCGATAAATTCAACGGTGAAGGGTTTTCAAATTTAAACATAAATACAATACTAGTGGTTGACGATTTAAGGTTTCTTTTAATGGAGGAATGTCCTCCTTTCTCTGGTTCAAACAGTAACCAAAATATTCGGGAAGCCTATGACAGATGAGTTTGGGCTAACGATAAAGCCAAAGCCTATATCTTAGCAAGCACATCTAATGTGCTAACTAAGAAGAATGAAGCCATGGTTACTACACGTAAGATCAAGGCGTCGTTGCAAGAGATGTTCGAGAAATCATCTTCTTCGGTACGACATGATGCTATTAAGTACGTCTATAACTCCCTCATGAAAGAGGGGACATCTGTTAGAGAACATATCCTAGACATGATGGTCCATTTTAACATTGTGGAAGCTCATGGCGCTATCATAGATAAAAAGAGTCAAGTTAGTATGATAAAGGAATCTCTTCTGAAGAGTTTTCTAACATTCTGTACTAATGCGGTAATGAATAAGATTGATTACAATTTGACCACTCGTCTGAAGAACTACAGAGTTACCAATCCTTAATGAAAAATAAGGAAAGTGAAGCAAATGTTGTTTCATAGGAAAAAAAAAAAACTCTTAAGGGATCTTCGTATGGAACAAAACCCTCAGAGAAAAAAAAGTCTGCTTCTTCTTCAAAGGATAAGAGTATCCAAATGAAGAAAAAAAGAAAAGGGAAGAAGAAAGCCCCTGCAAAGAAAAGCAAGAATAAAGCACCAAAAGAAAAATGTTTCCATTACAATGAAGACAGTCATTGGAAATGCAATTGTCTACAGTATCTTATTGAAAAGAGAGTTGAAAAGGCAAACCAAGGTAAATCCGATTTATTCGTAGTAGAAACATGTTTAGTGGAAAGTTCTCACTTAATCTGGATACTAGATTCAGGCGTCGCTAACCATATTTATACTTTTCTTCAGGAAACTAGTGCATGGACACAACTGTCAGAAAATGAGATGACTTTCAAGGTGGGTATGGGTGAGGTCATTTCAGCAAAAGCAATGGGAGACGTCAAGTTATATTTCGGAGATGCTTACATTTTACTTGAAAATGTATATTATGTACCTAAAATGAGAAGGAACTTAATCTTTATGTCTTGTCTACTAGAAAATATTTACAACGTAATCTTTGACATTAATGAAGTGTTCATTAGTTCAACAGTGTTCATGTTTGTTCTACTAGATTTGAAAAATAATTTGTATGTGTTAAAATCAATTGAAGCAAAAGCCATTTTAAATATAGAGATGTTTAAAATGACAGAAACTCAAAATAAAAAACGAAAAATTTCTTCCAACACCTATCTTTGGCATTTAAGACTTGGTCACATAAATCTCAACAGGATTGAGAGACTAGTAAAAAACGGTCATCTAAATCAGTAAGAAGGCAGTTCATTACCTCCATGTGAATCATGCTCTTAAGGTAAAATGATCAAAAGATCTTTTACAGGAAAAAGTCTTAGAGCCAAAGAACCCCTAGAACTTATACATTCAAACCTTTGTGTTGACATAAGAGTGGATCAGGTTCGAGTAAATAGTCAAAACGGTCTATAGTATATGAATAAGGCTGGGTACTTTATTCTAGTAACACTATTGTGAAGGATCTCTTAACGAAGAGTTCCATGAGAGCGTTCGGATCGCTCTAATTTCACAGTGACCGAAATACACCATATACATTCAAACGCACAGTTATGAAAATAAACAATAATTAACAGCATGCTTTGAACAAGAAATAACAAGGGAGAGAGTTCTCATACCAGTTGAAGACGCTCTTCAAGCTATGGAACTCAACGCAGTGTAAGACCTCTACCCGATCAACCAACGCCCAACAGATGAGTCGATTACAGCAACAAGAACAACCGCAAACCAACAAACACAGTGGGGACGACACACTAGAAAGGAGCCCCAGGTATTCTCAGAGTGAGAACCCAAAGCGTGGTTTTCGGTGAGTCTGGTAAAGGTAGAAGGAAGAATAGATTGTGTAGGCGATAAACAAGTGGGAGGCGCCAAAAACTTGATGCGTTATTTTATGAGATGGAATTATGGAATGAGTTACGGTGATGGAAATGCGTTGAGCAACAAGTTTTCTCAGTGAAATCCAAGTATAAAGCCCACCGAGTTTCCTGATAAGTCTAGGATTGAACTCAGGGACTTGGGAAAACAATATGCGGTGGTAATTTCTCAGAAGACTTTGCGGTAACCAAATAAATCAAATAGTTGTTGGGTTTGTTGTTTGCAGTAATAAAATAAATAAATTCGGCGGATTTGAGAAAGTTCGATTAAGCGGTAGATACACTGAGTATGCAGAGGAATGGGTTGAGAAGGTCTTTAGCTAGCATTTCCTGGGAATACGTCAAACTATGCAACAATGCTACACTCATACCAGCATGCTTTGAACAAGAAATAACAAGGGAGAGAGTTCTCATACCAGTTGAAGGCGCTCTTCAAGCTATGGAACTCAACGCAGTGTAAGACCTCTACCCGATCAACCAACGCCCAACAGATGCGTCGATTACAGCAACAAGAACAACCGCAAACCAACAAACACAGTGGGGACGACACCACCAGAAAGAAGCCCTAGGTATTCTCAGAGTGAGAACCCAAAGTGTGGTCTTCGGTGAGTCTGGTAGAGGTAGAAGGAAGAATAGATTGTGCAAGCGATAAACAAGTGGGAGGCGCCAAAAACTTGATGCGTTATTTTATGAGATGGAATTATGGAATGAGTTACAGTGATGGAAATGCGTTGAGCAACAAGTTTTCTCAGTGGAATCCAAGTATAAACCCCACTGAGTTTCTTGATAAGTCCAGGATTGAACTCAGGGACTTGGGAAAACAATATGCGGTGGTAATTTCTCAGAAGACTTTGCGGTAACCAAATAAATCAAATAGTTGTTGGGTTTGTTGTTTGCGGTAATAAAATAAATAAATGCGGCGGATTTGAGAAAGTTTTATTAAGCAGTAGATACACTGAGTATGCAGAGGAACGGGTTGAGAAGGTCTTTAGCTAGCATTTCCTTGGAATACGTCAAACTATGCGACCATGCTACACTCATGCAACAACAAATCATTCCCATGAAAATGCGGTGCTCCTAGTTCTAGGACGCATGTGTTGAATACAACAATGTCCATAGAGCTTATTCCTAAGTCTCTACTCTTTTCCTATGCGATGATGCAAGTTGCACACAAAGACAAGGTGACTGCACACAATCATATCCTATCTATAGGATGTATGCCTCTAGGATGCATGCGATACGTTAATAGCAAACAGTGCTTATTCCTAAGCTTCTATCTCTTGATTATGCGTTCTAATCTGACTCTCCCAAACCTAGACTCTAAACTGACTTTTCCAAACCTAGATCTTGTCCTTAGACTACCCTCTTAAGTATCTCTAATGGACGAAAGAAGTATACATAATACAAGATAATCGCATAGAGTGAATATTCCCAGTTAAGCTAGCTAAGTACTTCTCAACCCATTCGACAAATTTAGCTACTCATGCGTGAAAAAAAGAGAGTGAACAGATTTAAAGAAGTAAATTTCATTTCTGTAGATAAGTTTGAGTACAAAATGACAATGGAAGTTAAGGATAGAGAGCCTGGTAGCAATCCCTTGCTTCCCAAAGCCTTTACACTGTCAACTCTATTATGTTCAAAAGATATTCCTGCTTCCGAGGGAGTTGGCCCTCTCTCTGATCTTGAAGCTTCTGGCACTCTCCCAAGTTCACCGAAACGATCTATTGGCACAATATCACTTCTCTCGCTTTTGCCTTAAAATAAAAGAAAATCTAAGAACAAAGCTAATCTATCTAAGGTAAAATTCTCTAACTCTCCTAACTTCTCTTCTGAAGGTTGCCTTTGGTATTTATAGAACTTTGGGGTGAAAGGCGACTTCTTTCTTATGATTGCACTGATGGGATGGCTTTAATTCTCTGACTGATGCACTAAATATTTGTCATCGAAAAGCTGAGTGTACTTGTTATCGTTAGCAGCTTGTCAACTTAATTCGGATAGGACTGTCATCAGCTTTCTATCCCCTCATGATTACTTATGCTTTTCACCCAGATGCGCCCACCAAGTTGCGTAGGCTCTATGCGGCAATCCTTCATGAGCAGACGTTTGCAAGCACAAATCACCGAAAAGCCTTGCGGTAATGCTGCGCTCATCCGTTGATTTCTTGTGATCGCGCTTTCCACTTTGCGTCAATGCATATTCTGCATAAAAATACAAAAATTAATTGTTTCTATGCGATGAACGCATGCGATCGCAATGTTATGAACTTAATGCTTTTTGGACGCATTCTAACATATTTTATTAACACAAACCTTCATTGTTTAATAATTTAGCACTGTATTAACGTTCATTTCTGCCCGTTATGAAGAATATGAAGCTATCGCATAGCAAGATGCTTATCGCTTAGAAGAAACTACACGATCGTGTAGATTTTACTGAACGATCGTTTAGAAAAAAGTAGGTGATCGTTTAGCAAACACGACACACTATAAAAAAGTAGGTGATCGTTTAGGAAAGCTAATCGATCGTTTAGGACTTAGTGTTCGATCGTTTAGGCACTAGGTAGGCGATCGTTTAGCCGCGAGATATGTGATCGTTTAGGCGCTGAGCGACTATCGTATAGGATCTCGACTTAAGCGATCGTTTACATTTCCACACCAACGCAAACCTTTCGATCTTTTTTCCGAACCTTTCAGAATGAAACCAAATTTCATTTTTATTCTCCAGTTATAATAACCGACGCTGTTTTCTCACTAATGCATGTCCGAGAGAGGTTTTAGGTTAATTATCATATAATTAACCAATTAAATTATTAATAAATATAATCATATTATATTTTTACCCTATAGTTTGATATCACATATCTACTATAGTAATTTCTCCTCTACATGATATAAATCATATTTATATCTAATTTCCTCTAAAATAATGTATCTCATACATTTAGCCAATTATATCATATATAATCAAATTTCCTCTTGTCAATTTGAATATTTCAAATTAGCCCAAACATTGATTCTTGACTTTATCCAAGCTACCCAGGGGACCTAATGGATCTGTGGCTTGAAGCTCCAACGGTCCGTGAATAGCTGACTAAACTCTTTAGCCACGAGATCCACCATCCGTTAACTGTCAAGCATTCCACTAAAGACCAACAGCTGAACTCTTTTTACCATAGCAATATTTTTGTGTCCATTGGATATAACCAATCATGAGTATGATGACCCTTCACAGATGCTTGTAAGTACAGCTGGGCCAAATTACCATTTTCCCCTGTAGTTACATCTCACTATTTAAGTACCACTGGTTCCTCTAATGAACAATACAACATAGTTCAACTATGTGTGCACCTCTCGGGCCAACAGAAGGTGTGTGGCGCCACATTGTTCAAGCCCTGGAATCAGCCCTTAAGAGAGCTATCTATCTACTTACCTCTGCCTCGTGGAAGGAGTGAATTCCATCTTGTGTAGCTGAGTTCTTAACTCCCTAATCAGAAGAAACCCCAAAATGGTAGGTTTAAATCGGTGACCTGGCCACTTGCACCCATACAAATCAAAGAACCGCCCTCAATGGCAAGAATTCCCAACTCACTCAAGATTGAGATCATGTTACCTATGGTCATCCTAGTGAAGTAAAGTCTCTGTCATGAATGGTATTATATAACGAGACGTTAACACTTCGTGATCAGGTCTTATAAAAACTCTTTGTATAAGACGCCCTCGCTCGCATGTCCCCAACATGAATGATCAGGATCGGACCATCTATGACAAGTCACAACATTTGTGACCATTTCACAAAGCAGGCTGTATCCGTAGCGTTACCAGGATAAGGTTTCCCTCCTATACCCATATACTACAGACCATTTTGGTTATCACTAAAGACATGATCCACTTATATGTCACCACATATATGCTTGAGTTACATATAGATAACCAGGGATTTTATGTTTATTGGTTTGTGGTAAAGCAAATAAAACATGCAACTGAGCAAAATCAAGATGTGAAGTAAAATATCATATATTATACAACACAAGCGTTCATATAAACTGTTTACAAAGTACAGAACACGAGACTTTAGGGCATCAACCCCAATAATCTCCCACTTTTCCTAAAGCGAAGTGGGATGTACAAAAAACTAGTACAAAACAATAAACTAGGGCAAAAAAGCCCAGTACGAGAAAATCTCCCACTTACCCTAGTCCAACCATGGGCAATCCTATAGACCCATGCTCCGTAGGTGCCCTTAAACATTGTAGCCATGAGAGCCTTCATAAACGGGTCAGCAACATTAAAATGGCCTGGGTTGGACTAATACCTACTGACTATGCGCATAGCGTAGCAGATGTCTGGACGAGTACAGAGCATCGCGTACATCAAACTGCCAAAGGCAAATGCATATGGCACCTGTCTCATCTCCTCAACCTCTTGAGGCGTCTTAAAACACATGTCCTTAGACAAAGTGACTCCATGCCGGAACGACAGTAAGTTCTTCTTGGAGTCCTGCATCGAGTACTTGAGCAACATCTTGTCAATGTATGATGCTTGAGACAGTGCTAGCACTTTGTAGTCCTACATTAAGGATATCATCTACTCTTACTTTATAACGTTGTTTACTGTTTAAGACTAACTATTTTAAGGCGATGACCTAGATAACTTAACCTTAATCCTGACCTAACTATCAACTCTTGTTTACTCGAGATTATCCTTAGATTTGCATAGGTGAGGGTTGGCTCAATAGCGCCGACTCAATAAGCCTCCCATTTCAGGGGTAAGACTGGGTAGGTAGCTAGGGACATAAGGTTGAAGATGGAATTCACTCCTACCCCCCGATAGTAGAGAGGTTGTTCTCTTAAGTGCTGACTTCGGATCATAAACAAGAGGCCTCTGAAGGAAATCAAACACGAGGATTTCCATGAGTAGCGGAAATGATCATTCCAAATTCCATTGAGATTGTACATAACTAATTACAGTCTAAAACGGAAACTAACAGGTTATGCATATATAGAATTTACAACATGCTAAACGATGATACAAGGAATAGAGGATGCATACCTTTGAAGAATCATTATTTAAGAATCCCTTGAATAATCTACAATGTGTCCAAAGACAGCAACACACAAATGCAACGATCACCACATGAACAACACGAATAGCCAACAGCTTCTCGAACCCAATCGAGTCTAACTCGATCAACAAACTGAGTGACGACACCACCACAATGGTTACCTTGGCATTCTCGATGTGAGAATCTAGGAGTTGTGGGCTCTGTCTAATCTTGGCTTGAGGAAGAGACTGAAGGTCTACGATCGAGTGGACGGTTGAGCAAGTGGAAGATAAGAAGTTGGTCTATCGTATAGACAATGTGCTCGATTGTTTAGTAAATGGCAGCTTTTCTTATAGACTTAGTGACTCGATCGTGTAGCTACGATCAGCTGAGTGACTATCATATAGTCAACTCTACACAATCGTTAAGTCTCTGAATGCTATCTCTTAGTGTAACTCTTTCACTTGATAGCTTTTCCCTATGAGAACTTTCTGAATGAAGTAACTCCTAAAATTAGGGGGAAAAATTCCTTTTAACTCATGGTTACCATGAACTTCCAATAACCTCCCACTCAATTGGTTATTAGAGAAAAAGAATTAATTATCACATAATTAATATATTATAAATAATATGATAACCAACTTACCATATTATATTTATAATCTATAGTTTTAATATTTCATCTCATGAAACATATAAACCATAGTTCTTTTTCTATTTTATGGTACTTAATGTAAACCATATTTACATTGATTCCTCCACTTGATGTATCTCATACATCACACTAATTATATCATATATAATTGAATTCCTCTTGTTAATTTGAACATTTCAAATCAACCCCAAAATCTTATTCACAACTTGAATCCATTGAGCTACAAAGGGGACCTTATGGACCTGTAGCTTGAAGCTCCAATGGTACGTGAATAACTGACTAAACTCTTTAGTCACGAGATCCATCATTCGTTAACTGTCGGGCACTCCATTAAAGATCGACAGCTGCACTCTTCTCACTACAAATATATTTCTATGTCCATATCAACCAATCAAGAGTGCGATAACCCTTCACAAATCACTCGTAAGTACAGCTGGGCCAATTTACTATTTTTCCCTTTTAGTTACATCTAACTCCTTGAGTACCACTGATTCCTCTAATGAACAACAAGTCATAGTCCTACTATGACTAGGTCCTCTCTTCCAAAGAGGGGGTGTGGTCATTATCTTTAAGACCCAGAATCAGCCCTTAAAGGAGCAATCTATCTACTTACCCATACTTTGACGAAGAAGTAAATTTCGTCTAGTGTAACTGAGTTTCCAGCTCTCAAATCAGACAAATCCTAAAAAATGTAGGCTTGTTGAGTTGGCAATCTGGCCACTCTCACCCATACTAATCAGAGGCCCGCCCTTAAACGCAGAAGTTCCCAAAACACTCAGGATTAAGGTCATGTCACCTTTGGTCGTTTTAGTGAGATGTAAGTCTCAATTATCAATGGCGTTATATAAAAAGACGAATCATCTCGTGGTCCGATCTTATACAAACTCTTTGTATAGGACACCCCTGCTCGCATGTATCCATGTGAACGGTCATGATCAGACCATCTGTAGTAGTTTACAACACTTGTAAACCTCTACAAAACAGGTCGTATCCATAGTGTCACAAGGATAAGGTATCCCTTTTTTATCCTTATACTACAGACCTTTTAGGTTATTACTTAAAGTATGATCCACTTGTATATTGATAACTGGCAGAAATGCAAGTTATTATAAGCCTTTTATTTAGAATTTTGAGGGCTAATAAGTAGAAAATGCGGTGATAATACTTAGAATTTAAGAAAAATTGAGTTTTGCATCGATTAGCACCTAAATCCTCACTGACCCCAATATTATGCATTACTCCGTGCCAAAAAGTGTCTATTTTTATAGCTATCGCGGGAATCAAATGCATGCGTTGGAAATAAGCAATCGCAGACAAATGCATGCGCTGAAGCCAAGCGACCGCAAAGACAAACGCATGTGCTGAAAGTTGAATCGCATGCGTCCATCGCATGGAAGTTGCGGTGATCGAATGCGTCCATCGCATGGAAGTTACGGTGATCGAATGTGTCCATTGCATGGAAGTTGCGTTCATCAAATGTGTCCAGCGCATGGAAGTTACGGTGATCGAATGCGTCCATCGCATGGAAGTTGCGATGATCAAGTGAATGTGGTGATCAATTGGAAATTGCAGCCACGGAGTGAGAACCATAATAGAAGGATGATCGCAAGATGGGTAGAATGCGTTGATACTTCAGCTGAATCAAGCTCGGACGCATACCTTGGGAGTATCAACAAGATAAGACGATATGACATTACCCATACCGCGACAAAGGTAGCAGTGAGACATAACACAATATGATAGCTGCCGGCGTTTTAAACCCTATAAATAGCCCCTTCGACCTTTATTTCAAGACATCCGAACTTCTGCCTCAAGGTAGAGGTTTGTGATCACAGATGAGAGCATGAGCCAGATTTTCAGTGAGAATTTTTCATCTCCACGAACCAGACCGAGTGATGATCGGAGCTTTTGCCGGAGATAGAGCTCGAGAGAGACATCTCCACAATTCATCCATGGCACCATCGGTAGCCTTAACGCAGAGTCCTTCATTTCTCTTCTAACCTCTGTATTGTATTACATTTTAGCATAACATATCAAGACATCTCGTAATCAATGCATATCTTGATTCCTTCATTGCCATCTTCTTCATCATCTTTATCTCTATCATTGTTTATCTTCAGCGTTTATTTATCAAAGGCGATCGCATACTTAAACGTGTAGCCTAGAGATAGGACGCATGTAGCAACCCATCGAGAGGTGTGCATTGTGCGAGTATAGTGAGTTAATCCTCTTTGCTTGGTGAAAGTCTGTAGCAACACTTGTCTATGGGTTGTTGCAATGCTTGTCTATAAGCTAAATAGCAGCGTCTAACTGCCTAAGAAGGTAAGAGATGGAATGCACTAAAGAAAAGTATGCATTGTTCCTAGAGATAGGCACAATCTTATGTTCGACGCAACCATGCACTATAGAGATATAATCATGCGGCTGACCACTAGAGGTGTGCGATGCGCTGGTGTGACGAGCTGGGATTACTCGGGCGATTTAAGATAATAAACATTATTATGCATTAATGGTTGTTGTGTATCTACCTATTCTCATTGCAAGTCTTCTATTGCTCAATCTGTTTAGTTAGGAGTAGGAGTAGTGTGTAATCCAATAAACTTCTTCTTTTTATTTTTATTCATCACCTCAAACGCATTGCTTCACAAGCATTATTGAGTGACAAGTCTCTGTGTTCGACCTTAGATTACTCGAGAAACTTGCGTTCGCATTATACTTGGCGCGAGCGTAAGAAAACTTGTGATAGGAACGCGTGGTCATTGCATACTAGATTAATACATTTTCATTCCAATGCCTGACCTCTGACGCATGGGCGTAAACGATAGCTTAAGCCATGTCTAACACATGATTGCATGCGCAACCCCATCCACGATTTTCCTCTAACATATATCTCATAAACATGCTTAAGTTTACATAAAATAACCACAGATCTTTATTTATTGGATATGAGTAAATGCAAATAAAGTAACACTTATTTTACTAATAACAATGTGTACAAACTGTTTACAAACTACGAGACTCAGGGAGAATTAGGACACCAATACCAACTGCCCCACCCTCTCATTGGCGTGATAGGGATTCGGTTTGATGATTGGATCTCAATCCAATTGTTCATTAGAGGATCAGTAGAACTTAAGAAACAAGAGGTAATCTCGGGGGTAATACAACTATTGACCCAACCGTTATTACGAACAACCTATGAAGTGTTAACTTACTGATCATGGTTATATCGAGTGGAAATGATAGCACCGAAAATGTATTATTTTCCTCTACTTAATTCTGGGTCGTTACTATGTTTAATGTGTTTATTTGATGATTTTGTAGGATTGAGCATCTTGGAGATAGAATCAGTCGTTACGATCTATTCACTATTAATTTGGAGCAATTAAGAGCTGATTTTTGCAAACGAGCTTCAAAATGACATGAACGGATGAAAACACATCTAGACGAAGTGTTGTAATGCTCAAACGGCAGCGTTGCAATGCTACGACGTCATGACGGATGTGCGTTGATAACTTGTAGAAATACAAGTTATTTATGCTGCCTATTCTGGATACTGCGGCCAAAAGAGAAGAAATATGCGTCGATTATATGAAAATTAGCTCAGAATTACAATAAATATAAATTATCGCAATTACACCCACTAACATCGTCAAGATGGTAGAAGAGGATATTTTTTACTTTGTTTTGCAGGAAACCAAGTCACCACTTGCGATCAAGGCTCAACGAGAAACTGAAAAACGCATCTCTGTCACATTGCGCCCGTCAAACAACAATGAAGAGACAATTAACGCAATGACGGCGCAATACGACAGTCGATCCCGAGCTGAATTTCAACTGCATGCGGTAATAAAATCAACACCACATGCGAGCAACCGATTGAAAGATGCAGCTGAGCAACGCAAACACGAAAGATTGTGACATGTGTACAACTAACCGTTGTGCAGATTTGACGGTCTGATTACATAACAGAAGGAATATTTATTCCTTCATCTTCGAAATTTCCATAACAAGAATTGGGGTCCACAAGCCAAGAGTCAAAGCTTTTCACCTATAAATACCCCCATAGAATTCAGAGAAGATATACTTGATATGGGGATAATTGATACGAGGGCTAATTGATTCTAGATTATTGAGAGAAAGGTTGAGTTGAGTACTGATCAAAAGAAATCCAGGAATAGAAGAGACAAGGCCGAGAGGTGAGTCTCAGTGCGATTCTGCCAAATCCCCGTCGTGAAGCTCTGTGTTTAGATCCCTATTACCGGTTGAGCAAGCCTGAGAGGGAAACTCATCCTTCTGCACGATCCATCCACGCCGGCAAGCAAATCTCCATCCAAATTGACACTAAGACGTTGGCGCTTATTTGTATTTGTTTCTAACTTTATTTCATCAAGTGTATTTCATCTTCTTAATCTCTTCATTCACAAATCATGTATCAGACGTTAAATAGTTCTATTGAATGTCTCGATCACTTTCACTTCCACTTTTCTATCTATTTCCGTTCATCCATTAATCTTTTTCTCCATGAAGTTTTCTTAATACCTTGGTAATTAATATGGATTAAACGAGTAACTTAATCTGTGCGAAAGAGATAAATGCATTTAGCTAAGGCATGCTAGACGACATCTTCACCTGTGAGAGCAGAAGTGAAGATGTCATTCTGATCTGTCGAGAGAAGGTTAGAAGAATGCGTTAACTAAAGCGAGTAGTACTTCCAGAGATGGAAGCAACATTGCGTTCATTACATTCATCCCTGTTTCACCATAGAGATGTGGGAACGTGGCCGATCATCGTGAGGTGTACGCCAAGTGAAAAGTAGAACCGTACTTATACCTTTAGTGCAATTAAGGAACTTGCAATGTCTGTAATAATTATCTTCTTTGTTTCTACGTTACACATAAGTCTTGTCACCGCATTACACGATCTTTGCATAATCTTCACAGCAAGCCTTGACCTCAATATCTTGTATCATGAAACCTGTACCTTGTATTATCTTAGCTTAGATTTACTTTATCGTAATTTACTTTAACGCAATTTATGTGATTATCACATTTTTACCGCTTTACTTTACTTTATCGCATGTTTAATTACTTGTACACAAAATCTTTATTATTTGAAAAACCCCTGGTCGCATATATCACAAACATAACGCAATAACCTCAAATAGTCCTTGTGTTTGACCTCGGATCACACCAAGAAACATGCGATGAAATTATACTTGGTTTCAAGCAAGGAAAATTGTGACAACGCACAACATACTACAAGAACATTCGTTAATAACGCATATCTAGAAGTAGTATAACATATCATCGCATGAAATCTATGTCATCAAGTTTAAGGCATGGACTTGCATCATACTAAAAATACGCGTTACAAGTTTATGGCGCCGTTGCCAGGGATTGGTTAACGGTTTATTGTTTGAGTGTGTTTGTGGTGTTTTGCAGGACAGATCTCGTTGTACTGGCTATTCAACGTGGAGAGCAGCTTGACGGTTTATAAGTACTGGTGCTGAAATAGAATTCGAATCTGACCCTGAGATCGAGCGTACCTTTCGCGCACGGGCACGTTAGAATCGGATAAGGCAAAAGAAAGCAACGAGTATGGCAGATAATAATGACAATGCAGTTCCTGTAGTAAATCAAGAGGCTGTTAGGCCAGCGTAGGATCTTGTTTTACTGGCTGCAAATCGCAACATCCCCATGAAGAATTATACGGCACCCAACCTGTATGATTTTTCACCTGGGATTTCGAGGCCTATTGTTGAGGAAAATGCAAGGTTCGAAATAAAGTCGGTCATGTTACAAATGATCCAAAATGCAGTGCAATTTGAGGGTCTGCAAGGTGAAGACCCACGCCCACTTGATCAGCTTTGTCGAAATGTGCGGCAACTTCTCACTACCTGGCGTAACCTAGAGAGTATTAGACTGTATTTATTCCCTTACACCTTGAAGGACGAAGCCAAGAGGTGGGCTCACTCACTGGAGCCAAACGAGATCACATCATGGGATCAACTGGTGGAGTGATTCATGAAGAAGTTCTTCCCACCGGCCGTCAATGCAAGGAGACGAAAGGACGTGCTGAGCTTTGAACAAATGGAGAATGAGACCTGGAGCACTGCCTGGGTGCGATTTAGAAGATTGGTGAAAAACTGCCAGCATATCGAGATACCCGATTGCGTTTTGATGGAGACCTTTTATAATGGCCTGAATAGATCGACGTAGGCTGTTGCTAATGCCTCCGCGGCAAGAGGTTTTATGGAAAAAAACGTATACTGAGGCTAAAGTCATCCTTGACCGCATATCGCGGAACATGGATGATTGGATTGATGATGGCTATGGAGGCCAAGGGACCGAAAGAAGAAAGAATGAAACTACCATTGTCCCTGCGGAGACAATGACCATGTTGGCTGCTTAGATGGCCGCGGTGACCTCGATCCTACAATTGATGGCAATCAATCAATGAGCCATCTCCCAACAATCAGCGCAACCCGCTGCACCGGCTCAAGTGGCCGCAATAAGTTGTGTTAATTGTGGAGGGGCTCATGTAGCAGAAATGTGCCCATCGAATCTCCAGCAAGTATGCGCCATCCAAAAAAACCTCTTCAGCAACACCTACAATCCTGGTTGGAGGAGCCATCCTAACTTCGGTTGGGGAGGCAATCCTAACCAAGGGGGGCCAATCAACCATCAGAGTGGCAGTCGAGGATATCCTCCTTTTCACCATAACTTGAACAAGGGGCAACCAAGGTAATCGCATAACCAGCAACCCTCATCATCAAACACCTCTGGAAGCTCATTGGAGACCTTACTGAAACAATACATGGATAAGAAGACGCATAATGCAGGCGCAGGTGTCTTCAATTCGAAACTTGGAGATTCAAGTGGACCAGCTGGCATCTGAGCTGAGAGATAGAGCACCAGGAACGTTGCCCAACAACTCTGAAGCCCCAGGATCCAATAAAAAGGAGCAATGTCCCTAGGACATTGGGCAGGCAAGCCGGACCGCCTGCAGAGATATGGATTGCGCTCATTCAAAGAAACGCATCTTCCAGTTCATATCTCACATCTATGTTTAATGCTTTCTTTAAATTCCCATCTTATTGAATTCTTGAATTTTGTCTTTACTTCTTCATTTAATTCGTTTCTTAACTCTATGAATTTAATTCTTCATTTATTTCCTTTACATTTATTTTTGTACCGTCTTTAACTCTTTTAACTTTTCTGTAATTAATGCGTTAGTCCTTAATTAGCGAATGATTGAAAAATAGAGAAAATTTATTGTCGCAAATCTTAGCAACTTGCGTTGATGAAGAATAAAATAAAATAAATAAAATGAAACAATCAACATCTAGTATACAAGGCGGTGATGGACGCATCTTGAACCAAGCAAGATACATTTTCCATTTATCCAACTCAAATGCGTTGAAACCGAGGGGTGTGTTGCACGTGTATATGTCCTTTGCCCGTATGTGGCTAAATGCACTATGTTGAGGTAGTGTTGCACTGGTAGCAATATCGTGCGCCCGATCCTCCAAAAATGTGTTTAGTTAAGGGGTGTGTTGCGGGGATGCATGCGTTGTTGCCTGTCCTCTGCGAAGATGCAGTTGCGTTGGTGAAACACATTGCGTCCATTCGAATAAAACATTAAAGAAAATTCTTTTTGTTATTTGAGGAGTCCAATCGTTTCGTATCCCAAAGCAATGATGACTCTGCAGACGAAAGGACTTTTTTTGAAATTTCATAAATGAGGGAAGTTCGAGCGATGGGCCTTTTGCGTGTCTCGTGACCTGTCACCACAAAAATCGCGTTGGGCTCACTACGACCCAACCTATAAATAGGAACCCTTCCCCGTCTGTGAACTCTTTACCTCAGTTTGTAAACTGAAAACCCTAGTGCCCGACATACAAAGGTTTCTTATTCCCAAAACCCTAGTGACGTTTCTTCGCTTTAGGCAGGCCAGCATTGCAATATTGCGACGAAGTCCTATATATATGTTTCTTCGCTTTAGGTTAGAAGTATTCACCCACCTTTGGCCTCCAGTCGAATTTCCCCTCTCTTTTCCTTTTCACTTTGTAATTTTGGTGTTTCTTTAGTAGTTAATCGAGTAATGGCAGATTGTAGCTTCTCATCCTCCATGGGAATTTAAGGTTTTGGTTTCTCAGTTTAGGGATTTAGAGGAACTCGATATAATTTCGTGAGATTTTGATTTATTGATGTATACAACTTATCTATGGGTTTCAATCCGACCGTACGTTTATGAATTGCATGGTTTTAATTGTTGATTAATGCCCAATAATTTTGTTATGTGATTCTAATGCTTGGTGATTGACTTGTAATATTTGACATATAATTATAAGTTAATCCCATTGGAAGCAATGGGTTAGTTAAGCAAAAATGACTACTCCTAGCAACCTAGAGTGAAACCATATTGATTGTTTAATTGGACGTTGGAAGTTAAACACCCATCTTAGCGTAATCCTTAGAACTTAATGCAATTTGTTATTTTGTATTGAGCAGAATCATTTTATGTGCATTTTGATTAATTAGCTAATTAGGACCATTTGTTGGGATTCCAATCAATTGGACTAAGCATAAACAAAAAGTTTAAGTCATAAATTGGTTTAATGATCTAAATTACATTGGGTGTATCCATTCCTCTAAGCTAAAATATCTCGATTAATTGCACTTCTATCTTTACTTTTCTTGCATTTTATTTTATGCAATTTCGTTTATCAATCCATACCAAACCCCCCTCCCTCCATCTATCTCTTTAACTAAAACCGAGCTTTGATGAATTAATCTTCCGCACTTCCCTAAGGTTCGACCCCGGACTTGCCACTTGTACTACTAGTTAGTTCAAATAGTTCGTTCGGTGATTTACAAATATTATTTATGTAGCAAGACTTTACAGTGGACGATAAATTCAATTCTACCAAATTGGCGCCGTTGCTGGGGAAGCCAACTACTTCTTGGGAAGCCAACAATTAGTTCTTCTTAGTTAGTTTTAGTTAAAGTTTCTTTTGCTTTGATTTGTTTTCTTTTTGTTTCAGTTAAGCATGACAAGATTTCCAACCAATCTTGGATGTCTGAAGATTAGGTTGCAAATTTTGATGACGAGGTAAGTGGCTTTCGCCAAGAGCTTACCGAGTTGACTTCCTTGGTTGGCCATTTGGTGAAAAGGAGATCGCAGCAAGTAGAGGTATACGGGAGTTGCCTACTCGAGGGGCATCCCACACAAGCATGCCCGAGGTTGCAGTGGATGCCAGAACCATGTTGATTTGCCGATGAGGGGTATTATAGTCCTTGGGACTATGGGCCTCACCATTCTTGGTGGGATGAGTCCTTTAACCATGGATACTCAGGATAGCAACATGGCAACCAAGATTTTACAGCACCACACTAGTCAACTCATGCTCAGTCTTCATGGTCAGGTAAGTCTTTAGAGGCATTGGTTCTAGAGCTTATTGAGAGAGCTTTTAAGTTTGAGCAGGACAACCTCCGTAGGCAGCAAAAGTTCGAGTGTATCCAGCAGGAGAGTCTTTGCTCCCAAGCAGAGGCTAGAACTGACTTGCAAAGCCTAAGTGGCCTTGTTGCTTGGCTTGCAACTTCAATTTGGGAGGCCGGATGAGCCGTTGCTAGACCATTCCTTTGATTTTTCAGAGGCCCAGAGGCATGACATAGTCCATGTCGACACGGTGGAGGAGTAGGAACCACTTCCTGGACATTCACATCCAGGTATGATATTGAAGTTCTCAATTTATGAACTTTCTAATAGTACTCTTCAGTCTCAGCACGATTAGGTCAGCTGCAAGGATGGACCACCCAAATTGCCCAGTTGTCGGAAGCCATGCAGAGATTGAAGAGCACACTAGAGAAGTCCATCTCTGTACCTTAGAGGCCGAGTTCCTTGCAGAGTACTACTATTCCAGTGATGATCAAGACGTTACTACATGCTTGCTAATTTGTGCGGTTAAGGAGAATTTAGAGCCTAAATCGTATGAGATCCAGGTGATAGAGTTAAAGGTCGAAATACCTCGCCCTGTTATGACTCTTGCTATTTCGTATATATTCGAGTTTTGTTTCCCTAGTCTTCAGGAGTCTGTTGAGCCTTTTATTTATTTTGACTCTTTTGGGTCATTTGAGTTTTTTTATTCTTTCTTTTCACCTTTTTTGCCATATACTAAAAAACCCAATTCGACATGTCGATTCTCTTTATAAGATAAAAATCCTTATAGCACCGGTCTATATTGACTCATCCAAGAAAGGATCGGAAAAATACAAGAATTTCTTTGTACTTTGACAGGGGTCAAGTCACGTCGAGTAATTGACATTAAAAATTTGCCCTTCCTAGAGGGAGCCAGGTGAAAAATTTACTACTTTCTAGTTTAACTTATTGTTTTTCTTTTGTAGGATGTTTCCCTCTACCCTAAATAAGAAGATCAATTTAACGCAACCCTCTTACCACCATCTCATGTATAGAAACGTCATTAGGGGAGGTTTTCTATTCTCTTGACTATTTTATTTTATTGGGCTTAGATTAGAGATACATTGGGGACAATGCATCATTTTAATTTGGGGGTGGGGTATGTTGTAACTATTGAGGTCTTTAAGCGCTATGCTCGAACGATGCTTGTGTGCTAAATTTGTTTGCTTGCTTTCTTGGTTTGTTATGATGAGTAGTTAATGACACACCCTTTTTGTGATTAGGTTTGCACGAAACTATGTTTAAAGAGCATGATCATGAATTTTAGCCCGTTTTAAAAAAAAAAAATTCTTATCTCTCATGCATCTTTAAGTCCCTTGTCTAACGAAGTTAGGTCTTGCATGCTTAGAGTTGTATTACTTGGCTTATATTTTTTTTATCACCTTAAAAGGCCTAGGTGATAGGTGGTAAGTGACTAAAAGCTCAACCTAATAATGCCTAAGTTTTTGCCAAACTCTTGTTTTGTATTGTAAAAGCCAAGTGTAGAGTATGTAAAATCAGTTTGTATGTTACTTTTGAAGAAGATTACTCCTCTTTCTTGGGATTATGATTAATCTAGGGTGGTTATGACACTCGTAGTTTCCCTCTGAGCTAAAGTACCCCGAGGGATGAGTAAACTTCAGCACCTTATTTGGAGACATTGCTCGTAATTGGATGATTTGTATGACACCCATGTGGGCAAGCCAAAACGAAGGTGATGTGTCTAGATTAGGCTTCCTCTTTTGTGTAAAGTAAAAAATAAAATAAAAGTTCGGTTTCCTTAAGTGTGTCATTACAAAGTTGAGTCTAGGAAGCTTAGCTCTTGAATCTTTGAGCCAGTGTAGGGGGAAAACGAATTGAGGGTCTAATAAAACCATTATGGGTTTTGCGGGCTTAATTAGTAGGGCTTTTGACTCACTCATGCATGAAAAGTTTATAATCATTTCTAAATATACTTCATTGATTGATTGTAATCTGATTGCATTTTTATTGCAAATCTCATCCTTATAGATGTTGAGACTAGAGTAACGACCTATGTGACTGAGCTAGCATAATATTTTTTCTATGTGAATGTGTGATTCTACCTTGCTCAAGGACGATTAAGAATTAAGTTGGGGGTATTTGATAGCAACGAAAATGTGCTATTTTTCTCTTTTTAATTCTAGGTCGTTAATATGTTTAATGTGTTTATTTGATAATTTTGTAGGTATTGAGCATCTTGAAGGTAGAATCAGTCATTACGAGCTATTCAAGATTAATTTAGAGCAATTAGGAACTAATTTGAGCAACTGGACTTCAAAAGGATGGGAACGGATGAAAACAACCCTAGACGAGAGCGTTGAGCGCTGCACAACGTTATAAGGCAGTAGCTACCCATTCGGTGAAAAATAGGACAACGTTGCAACACTACGAACATTATGATGGACATGCGTGCAAGGCATGGCAACATTGCAATGCTGCTTGCAGCGTTATGATGCTATGACCAACTTCTATATATATGTTTCTTCGCTTTAGGTCAGAAGTATTCAGGCACCTTCGGCCTCCAACCAAATTTCACCTCTGTTTTCTCTTCCACTTTGTATTTTGGGTATTTATTTAGCAGTTAATCGAGTAATTCCGGATTGTAGCTTCTCATCCTCCATGGAAAGGTAAGGTTTTGATTTCTTAGTTTAGGGATTCAGAGGAACTCTATGTAATTTTGTGAGATTTCAATTTATTGATGTATACAACTTGTCTATGGGTTTTAATCCGAATTTACGTTTATGAATTGCATGAGTTTAATTATTGATTGCCGCCAAATAATTTTTTTGTATGATTCTAATGCTTGGTGTTTTATTTGTAATATTTGACATATAATTATAAGTTAATCCCATCGAAGAAATAGGTTAGTTAGGTAAAAAGGACTGCTCCTAGCAACCTAAAGAAAAACCATATAATTGTTTAATTAGACGCTAGAATTTAAACACTCATCTTAGCGTATCCCTAGAACTTCATGCAATTTGTTAATTTGTATGGAGTGGATTCGTTTTATGTGAATTTTGATTAATTAGCTAATTAGGACTATTTCTTGGGATTCCAATCAATTGGGCTAAGCATAAACAAGAAGTTTAAGTCATAAATTGGTTCAATGATCTAAATTACATTAGGTGAATCCATTCCTCTAAGCTAAGATATCTCGATTAATTGTGCTTCAATCTTTACTTTTCTTTCACTTTATTTTATGCAATTTCATTTATCAATCCACACCAATCCCCCCTCCCCTCATTTATATCTTTAACTGGGAACGAGCTTTGATGAATTAATCTTCTGCGCTTCCCTGAGGTTCAACCCCGGACTTGCTGCTTGTACTATTAGTTAACATAAGTAGTTCGTTTGGTGATTTATAAATATTATTTGTGTATCGAGGGTTTACGGTGGACGATAAACTCGAACCTGCCAGGAAATAATATATCTACAGTGTGGGGAGTGCAACTACTGGTCTTTCGTAGAGTGACCTGGTAGTTAACAAATGGGAGTTAATTCGGTTTAAAGAGTTTAGCCAATTAATCTCGGATTGTTGGAGCCCATGATCTGTAGGTTCATTAGGTCCTCCTATTAGCTCACAAATGAAATAAGCCTTAGAATAGTGTGATGAGTTAATTTGAAACGCTCAAAGTTGAATTAAGAGAATTAGAAATTATATGTGATATAATTACACGTTTAATTATGGAATTAAAGTAATTTGGAGAATTGATTAATATTTAAATATGATTTAAATATTAATTTCATGAATATTAATTTATGGTGGTAGAATTGGTGTTAAATTAATTTAAAAATTGGTATTAAATTAATAGAATTAATTAAATTGTTTGATTAATTATTAATTTATTAGAAAAATTAATTAACTGAATTATTTTTTGGTAAAATTAGTATTTTTTTAAATTTTATTAATGAATTAAAATTTAAAATTGAATTTTGATGTTGAAAATAGTTTTTATAATTAAAAAAAAAAAATCAAAACCCTAAAAGTGGGATTTTTCCACTTTGGTGTTTGCAAAGTAGGAGTGGTGTGTTTTGTGTACAATTTGATTGCATGAAAGATAGATACAAGACACAAGTTCATTTGGCTGAGGTTAGGCTTGCAAATAGTGGGTTTTTGTTGAGATTCCATATTGAAGAAGAAGTTCTTCAAGTTGCTACAAAGACCTGATTCTTCTCTCAAAATTCTTCCCACATTCCAGCTTATTTTGAGTCTCACAACTCAATCTAAGATTCCTAGAGGATAGTAGGGAAGATTTAGTGGTAGTTCACGACCAATAGAAGAGAAGATTGTAGCTGATTTTGTAGGAAGAAGATATTCACAGGTATTTCTGAAACTCACTTTTCATTTGATGAACATACTTAAGTTTGAAGCTAAAATTAATGAATTAGAGTGTTTAATGATTATGTTTTCTTCACTGCATGCTTGTTGAAACTATAAAAGCTCGACAAGGATATGAATATTTCATCAATTTTGTTGATGATTATTCAAGGTATGGCTATATTTATCTAATGATTCACAAGTCTGAAACTCTTGAAAAGTTCAATGAATTTAAGATAGAAGTTGAAAACTTATTAAGTAAAAGAATCAAAACACTTCAACCAAATCGAGGTGGTGAGTATGCGGATTTACAAATCAAGAACTATCTAGTAGATCAAGGAATTCAATCCCAACTCACAGAACCTGGAACACCGCAACCAAATGGTGTTGCAGAAAGGAGAAATCGAAGCTTATTAGACATGCTTCGTTCGATGATGAGTTACGCTCAATTATCTCAATCGTTTTGGGGGTATGCAGTACAAACTGTAATATATATTTTGAATCTGGTTCCCTCAGAAAGTATTTTAGAAACACCGTATGAGTTGTGGAGATGACGTAATGGTAGTTTGTGTCACTTCAGAATCTGGGGATGCCTGACACACGTGTTGGTGCAAAACCCTAAGAAATTAGAACGACGCTCAAAATTATGCCTATTTGTAGGATACCCTAAAGAAACAAAATGTGGAAATTTTTATGATCTTCAAGAAGATAAAGTATTTGTATCAACAAATGCTAAATTCTTAGAAGAAAATCATATTAGGAATCATTAACCTCGCTGTAAACTAGTATTAAATGAAATTTCTTGAAAAACTACAAATTTAACAAGAGTTGTTGATCAAGTTGGTCCATCAACAACAGTTGTTGCTCCATCACATCCTTCTCAAGAGTTGAGAATGTGTCGACATAGTGGGAGGATTGTACGTCAACCTGATCGCTATATGGGTTTAGCAGAAACTCATGTCATCATACGTGATGATGACTTAGAGGATCAATTAACTTTTAAACAGGAAATGGAAGATGTAGATAGAGATCAATGGACTAAAGCCATGGATCTAGAAATGGAGTCAATATACTTCAATTCTGTCTAGAAACTTGTAGATCAACCAGATGGAGTCAATCCTATTGGTTGCAAGTGGATCTACAAGAGAAAACGAGACCAAACTAGAAAGGTGCAGACCTATAAAGCCAGACTCGTGGCAAAATATTTTACCCAAAGAGAGAGGGTAGACTATGAAGAAACCTTCTCTCCTATTGCCATCATAAAATCTATAAGAATACTTTTGTCTATTGCTGCATATTATGACTATGAAATATGGAAAATGGATGTCAAGACAACTTTTTTGAATGGGCATCTTGATGAAAGTATATACATGTCTCAACTGGAAGGGTTCATTGAACGGGATCAAGAGAAAAAAGCTTGCAAGCTTATAAAATCCATTTATGGGTTAAAACAAGCATCTAGATCCTGGAATATAAGATTTGACACGGCGATCAAATCTTATGGTTTTGAACAGAATGTTGACGAACCATATGTTTAAAGAAGATAATCAACAAAACTATAGCTTTCCTGGTCCTTTATGTTGATGATATCATGCTCATTGGGAATGAGACATGCTTTCTTCGTGACGTAAAAAGATGGCTAGCAATACAATTTCAAATTAAAGATTTAGGAAATGCACAATATATTCTTAGAATCCAAATTATTCGGAATCGTAAGAAAAGATCGCTAGCGCTATCTCAAGCATCTTATATTGACAAGATGTTGTCAAGGTATAATATACAAAATTCCAAAAAGGGTATGTTACTTTTTAGACATGGAATTCATTTTTCAAAGGAATACTATCTTAAGATGCCTCAAGAAGTTGAAGAAATGAAAAGAATTCCATATGCATCCGTGGTTAGGAGTCGGATGTACATTATGTTGTGTACACATCTTGACATATGTTTTACAGTTGGAATTGTCAGCAGGTTCCAATCTAACCCTAGACACAATCATTGAATTACTATTAAGAACATCCTCAAGTATCTCCGGAGAAGAAGGACTATATGCTTGTGTATGGGCCTAAGGATTTGATTCTCACAGGATGCATCGATTCTGATTTTCAAACTGACGTAAATTCTAGAAATCTACTTCATGATCAGTTTTCACTCTTAATGGAGAAGCTATAATGTGAAGAAGCATCAAGTAGAGTTGTATCACTGACTCCACGATAGAAGCTAAATATGTAGCTACATGTGAAGCAGTTAAAGAAGCCGTATGGCTATGCAAGTTCCTGATAAATTTGGAAGTGGTTCTAAATATGCATCTCCTATCACTCTGTATTTTGATAACAGTAGAGCAGTTGCGAATTCAAAGGAAACAAGAAGCCACAAACATGGAAAACATATCGAAAGAAAGTACTATCTCATCATGGAGATAGTACATCGAGGAGATGAGATAGTCACGTAGATAACCTCTAAAGAAAATATTGTTGATCCATTTACGAGGGCCCTCATGGCTAAAGTGTTCAAGGGACACTAGGTCAGACTAGGACTACGAGCTTCATGATCTAGGACAAGTGGGAGAATGTCAAGGGTATACAGATGCCCTAGCTTATTGTATTTTCTCTCTTAATCTCAACATTCTATATTTGTATATATTTATAACCCACTAGAGTATTAGACCAAGTGGAAGATTTTTGGGAATGTCCTAAAACTCGTAGTTCATATATACTGGAAACATATTCTATTTATCAATAAAAGTATTATTGAGTTGTTCATTCAATAAAATGTTATTGATATTACATTTTGTTATAAAAATCCAAAAACAAATCCATGGCTATAATATAAATACTTTAATTTAATGAAAATTAAATATAAAATTAAAGCTCCGTTTGACAACCATTTCATTTTTTGTTTTTGGTTTTTGAAACTTAAGGTCGATTTTCTTTATATTTTTTACAATAATTTGCATCTTTCTTAAGTACAATGGTTGAATTCTTAACCAAATTCAAAAACAAAACAAGTTTTTAAAAGCTACCTTTTTTAGTTTTCAAATTTTGACATAGTTTTAAAAACTATTGGGTAAAAAGTAGATAACAAACAAAAAAAATTTGAAAGTAGAAGTAGTGTCTATAGGCTTAATTTTTAAAAATAAAAATTCAAGAACGAAATAGTTTACCAAACGGGACCTAAAATAATAATTTATCCAATATGTAGAAACTGTTGCTAAGAAAACATAAAAATGGTTATCAATTCTAGGTCTACCACCAATATAGTAGACCATAAAAATGGTTTATACGGATAGTGATTTATCACTAATAGACTAAAAAATGATATATTTAATGTTATAGTTCTATAAGTGATAGACTTGAAAATTAAAATATATATATATATTGATATTATAAATTCTTAATTTATGTAAATTATTTGCAAATATGGTAGCTAATAATGCGCCATTTACCATTATTCATAAAAATTTAAAAATGAATTAAATATATATTAAAAAAGTATACATACTTATTTTAATCTCTGAACTTTGAATTTCATTCTATTTTGGTCTCTAAACTTTAGAAAACGTCTGTTTATGTCCCTAATTCTAAAAAGTGTTTATTTCGTTTCCTATAACTAAAATTTGATTAACTTTTAAGGATGAAATTGCATCTAATATGGGTTGAGCAAGATGAACATAAAGTAAAATGTCAATGACCAATTCGCCCAAATAGTTAGCAGTTAAAATCTTGAATCCAAAATAACTTTTGAGATCTTCTATGGAAATCATTTTACCACCTAATTCAAAATTAAAACCCTAGATTTTTTAGTGTGACTAATTTATTTGACAACTTTGTCATCTAAAAATACAAGTTGTCTCACTATGTTCTTTAAGAGGTAATAAAATTTTAATAGCATATACCAAAGTAACTAATTTTTAAAGTTTAATAACTAGAATGAATGTTTTTAAAAATTTAGAAACCAAAGAATCAAAGTTGAGAAATTAAAATAGGATTTGAAAAAAAAAATAGACATTACTTACGACAGGTAATTATTAATTACCATACAAATTATTAATTACAAATTTATTGAAACAACTTTTGTTTGTTGGTTGTAGTTTTCTTTTTCTTATCTTTTCCACCCATTCTTTGTGAGTTTTAGTTTCGTTGTTTGTAAGTAATGATGAGAATCCAAAGGTTGCTTTCAAATATGAATGGTATTATTCTGTGCCTAATTCCATCATTTCACATTAACCAAAACCATATACACCATACAATAAGTTTAACAGCAGCATGTACATGCTTTAAACTTCTTATTCACCATTTGTAATTTTGATAGTATCTTTTATTTTGAGAGACAATTTGAGATTGTTGATTCATAATCATATTGCTTTAACAAACACATTGTCAAAGATTCCTAGTGTAGCTAAATTTCGAATTCGTAAATTGTTTGTTGTTCCTTGCAAGGTCAGCTCACTAATCTATTAGTTGTTTGCTAACGGCTAATTATTATTTTTGTGTTGTCTTTAGGCAAACGAAGAATTGATTTCAAGTATTTGCTTTTTTCTTCGTGTACAGTGTTTTTTGGCCCCAAAGATTGGTTGTGTTTGGGATGAAGTGTGGAAGAGAAGGCAAAAGAAGCCTCTTAAGGATGCTGACCTCGGTGGAGATGAGCGCTCTAAGGTCATTTCCTTTTGCAAAATTATGTGTTTGTATCTGAAGAATGGTGTGTTTGTTTCTATGGTAAATTTGTTGATTATCAATGAACCACATGCTTTTAGGTTGTTTTGAGAGTCAAATTGATAATTATGTATTTTTTATATAGTTTTTAGATTCAAAGTTATATTTAGACACTTTTAGGTGGTTTTGGAAGTCAAACTGATTCTATAATTCACTTTTTATATAGGTGGATAAAATGATACCTTTACATGTAGAAAGATCAAAGATGGAAGTTCAATTCCATGATGCTATAATCCTCAACATTTGATGAATTTTGTATTTTGTGAACGATGTTGTTAGGACACTGATCTTTTAAAGGACTTTATTGACTAAACGGGTTGACACAAACGTTCAATATAACAGCTAAACGATGAATTTGTTCTTCATTAAACAATGAGAGTCAATCCATAACTAGACGATCGCTTATCATTGTTACGTGGTCGCTTACAAAACTCTAAACGATCGTTTACAAACTCTACACGATCGTTTACAGACTCTATACGACCGCCTGCTAACTCTACACGATCGCTTACTAATGCTAAACGATCTCTTACAAAACACTACACGATCGCTTACAAAAGACTATATGATCGTTGGGCTCTACTATTCGATCGCTTAGTAGAAGAAGTAGGCGATGAGCGGTACTCCTCAGTTGATTCTACATGATAGGCGTTCTCGAACTACCACCCTCGAGAGCTCACTTTCCTCACTCAAGTATTCAAACTTTCGTGCCTTCTCTTTCAGTTTCTTTCTTCTTTTAAACGCCCAACTTCTCCCAACAGAATTGAAAGTAATTTAGTTGCGGTCCCCAAGCTCCCTAACCGACTCTGTAATGACCCGAGTTCAGGAGGGGTACATGAATGAAACGATATCACATCTGAATGAGAGGGATCCTGAGGACATGAAAGTATGGTTAAGAAAGCCTTAAAAGAATTGAAAGTTACTACCTATACCAACAAGGTGCACCTTCCTTTTCGGTGGCTCAATCATAAGAACTCCAAAGTTCAGCGTGCTTAGAGAACAAAGCATGCTGAAAGGATCCGTGTTGGTTTGTGGGGACAACTTTCACTTCTAGAAGCATTCAAGATAAGTGAGAATGATGTAGCTAGGTCACAGGGAACGCAGGGGAATGTCGGGGCCATCAGGTGCCGAATCCGGATTTCGAATCCTTGTTCGAATCCTGGGCCTGGGGTGTAATTGGAGGCCTATCATTACCTCCCCCTCCACCTTTATCTACAGACGATTCCCCTTCTAGTTGTCCAACAACTTTTTTGAGTTGCGACACATGAAAAACTGGATCGATCGACACTGTTATCGGAAGGTCCAACTTACCGCTTTTGCTGAACTGAAATTTGACAATAGGGGAGCTACTTCAACCATACCCAATCCCTAACTTGAAATTCAATATCACGTTGCTTCTTATTAGCAAACTTCTTCTCTTTCTCTTGAGCCACCCTCAAATGCTCCTTAAGCACTCACAGTGCAGCATCCCTGTTGATGCTTGATTTTATGAATTGGAAATATGGACGCTATGCGTTGATGAAATTGCGTTGTGCACTTAAGTTTCCCCAGCGAAATCCAAGTGTAAATTCCTCTGAGTTTCCTAGTAAGTCCAGGGTCGAACACAGGGACTTGTGAAAACATATTGCGTTGGTAGTTTTTATGAAAAACTTTGCGGTAACCAGATAAATAAATAAATTATTGGGTTTGTTGTTTGCGTTGATGAAAAATAAATAAATGCGGCGGATTTGAGAAAAGGTAGTTGTGTGATAGATGCAATGAGTATGCGATGAACGGGTTGAGAAGAATTTTATCTAGCGTTACTTGGGAATGTGTCAGACTATGCGATCATGTTACAACCATGCACAGCAAGTCATTTTCCAATGCAAGTGCAATGCTTCTAAGGCTAAGATGCATGTGTTAAATGCAAAAGTATCCGTAGAGCTTATCCCTAAGTCTCTAGTCTTGTCCTATGCGATGATGCAAAATGCTTAAAAGCAAGATGACCGCATACAATCATATCTTATCTCTAGGATGCATGCGATGCGTTGATAACAAATAGTGCTCATTCCTAAGCTCCTATTTTTATGCGTTCTAATCTGGCTCTTCCGAGCCTAAATTCCAACCTGACCTTCTCAAGTCTAGATCCTGTCCTTAGACTATCCTCCCGAGTATCTCTAATGCACAAATGAAGCATACATAATACAAGATAATCGCAAAGAATGAAGTTTCCCTAGTTGTGCTAGCTAAATACTTCTCAACCCATTCAATTGATTTAGCTACTGATGTGTGAATAACAGAGAGTGAACAGATATAGAGAAGGAAATTCCATTTTTATAAATGAGTTTGAGTACAAAATAACAATGGAAGTTAAAGGTAGAGGGCCTGGTAGCAATTCCTTATTGACCGAGGCTTTTACACTGAAATTTCTATTCTTTTCTAAAGATGTTTCTCGTTTCTGCAGGCGTCGGCCCTCTCTCTGCCCTTGAAGCTTCCGGCGCTCTCCCAAGCTTACCGGAACAATCTGCTAGCATAACTTCCTCTCTCGCATTCGCCTTAAAATGAAAGAAAACTATGAACAAAAGTGTGCGAACTGAAGTATGAAATCTCTAACTACTGAACCCCATTTTCTGAAGAATGCTTCTGGTATTTATAGAGCATCCATGGTGAAAAGCGGCTTCTCTCTCATGGTTGTACAGATGGGACGGCTTTAATTCTTAACTGATGCGCCGAATAATTGTCACCGAAAAGCTAAATATACTTTGTGATCGTTATCGGCTGTCAACTTAATTCAGATTTGGCTGTCATCACCTTTATGTCCCATCGCGCTTAATTAGCCTTTCACCCGGATGTACCCACCTTGTTGCGCTGAACAAGTTGAAGTGATCCTTCTTGGGTGAATGTTTGCGAACACAATCATCACAAAGCCTTGTGGTGAAGTTGCGTTCGACCAATGATTTCCTATGATCGTAATTCTTGCATTGCGTCAACGCATGTTCTGCACAAAAAATACAAAAATCAACTGTTCTAATGCACTGAACGCATGCTACTGCAATATTATGAAATTGATGCTTAATAGACGCAAATTAACACATTTTATCAACGCAATCCAACATTGTTTAAGAACTTAGCACTATGATAACGTGCATTTCTGCCCGTTATCACACCCGCAAATTTAAACAATGCTTGTCCTCAAGCATAAGCTAAAGATTCTTTTAGCAAGTCAACCACAATGTTCTTTTCTTAGATTTCTCAAGAATACTCTATTCAACTCCTATATACTAGAATTTCCTTAAGTCTTATTCAAGTCTCTTCTTAAAATATTTCTAAGACTTAGGGACTGCAAGCTTACCTTTCAAAAGGGCTTTACTAAATTCCGGAACATCGCATGATTTATTTCAAAAAGAAAATTTTCTACCGGGGTGTCAAATGATTTTATCCTTGCACAAAAATTTTCTTCATTAATATTTTTTTTCTGACCTTGTGCTGATCTAAGTGTCTTACCTTCGTTTTGGCTTGCCCCCATGGGTATCATGTGGACATCCAACTACGAGCAATGCATTCTTTTTCAGACTAAACTCATACCTATTTGGCAGTGGAGTTGCGGTCATTTATTTATGCGTTGATCCAGGTGATATACTTTCATTTTGGCTTGCCCCCACGTGTGTCATGCGGACATCCAACTACGGGTAAGTGCCTTTCACAACTTAACTCTTATCAACATGAGTTTCCCATTGCGTTGACAGTGGAGTTATTATTCTCAAAATATTTTTTTTTCAAAATAGCAAGGTCGAAAATAAATACCTCACCCCTAAATTTAAAATGCAGCAATGTCCTCATTGCCAAAAGATTAAAATAAGTCATGTGATGTTCTAGAATGCGTTGTAAAGAGAGTTTGATAGAAAGCTAGCAAACCCCTAACTTCTAGAAATATTTTACAAGGTGACAATCTTAATATTAAGTTGACTCTAGTATATATGAAAGAAATAGAAGCATATTTTTTATTCTTGAAATCATACTTGGCAAAGAAACATTATGCGGTAATCTACTAAATTTATCTATGTCAAATGATTGTGGTGAGCAAAGAGGATGCGGTGATAAAACTTTGAAAACTAAAATGCAATGTGATAGCGCAAAATTTGAAATAAAGATAAGGAAGAATAACCCCCCAAATTTTGCGTTATCTCCCGCATTGTGTATTGACGCATTCATCTTTGCAGTGATCTATCTTCTGTGGATTGCGGTGATTGAGAAGATAAGTGCTTCTTCATGTAACATCTCTGCAATCCTGTGCCTTAATCATTGTAAACAAACAAAGAGAGGGTCAAATGATTTAAAACAAAACGATAAGTTTTTTTTTTTTTTTTTTTATAGAGAAGGAAATATGAGTAAGATTCAGATAGCTAAATAATAGTAAAAGTGATGAAGGGATAAGAGTTCAAGAGTCAAGTAAGGGGTAGTCCAGGTTTTTTAGCTTTACGGAGGCTTTTTCTGGCTGGAAATCACCTCCGAAATATGCTTTAACTCACTGTCCATTAACCTTAAATGTCTGACTGCCATCCTCAGTGATCAGCTCCATCGCACCATGTGGAAATATTTCTTTAATGATGAAGGGACCGAACCAGCGTGATTTTAATTTTCCCGAGAAGAGTCGTAGTCTTAAGTTAAAGAGTAAGACCTTTTGCCCGATTTTGAGGTTCTTACCGAATATGCGTTTGTCATGCCAGCGCTTGGTGCGCTCTTTATAAATCTTCGTATTTTCATATGCGTTGTTCCTCCATTCTTCTAGCTCGACCAGTTGCATTTTCCGCGCTTCTCCTGCTTTCTTCAAATCAAAGTTCAGCTTCTTTACCGCCCACAATGCCTTATATTCCAACTCCAAAGGAAAATGACACGCCTTTCCAAACACCAACGCATATGAGGACATATCTATTGGTGTTTTAAATGCAATCCGGTATGCCTACAACACATCATCAAACTTTGTTGCCCAATCTTTCCGTGAAGGCTTTACGAACTTCTCAAATATCAATTTAATTTCTCGATTCGACACCTCGGCCTGACCATTCATTTGCGGATGGTATGCGGTGGCCACTTTGTGGAGGATGTTGTATTCACGCAGCAACTCCTTAATATTGCGATTGACAAAGTGGGATCCTTCATCACTTATGATGGCACGAGGAGTGCCAAAATGAGTGAAGATATTTTTCTTCAGGAACTGGGAGTCTACCGTCGCATCACTTGTGGCACATGCTATTGCCTCTACCCACTTGGAGACATAATTAATGGCTAATAAAATGTAATGTTTACCATTGGAAGAGGGGAATGGTCCCATGAAATCAATCCCCCATACGTCGAATAATTCAAGCTCCAAGATAGTATTCATTGGCATTGCATGTTTCCGTGAAATGTTACCTGTGCATTGGCACCGATCACATTTCATTGCGTAGTCAGCCGCATCCTTGAATAATGTGGGCCAAAAGAATCCACTTTGTAAAATTTTGGTTGCAGTGCGTTGCCCTCCAAAGTGCCAACAATAAGGTGAGTCGTGGTATTATGACAATATGCGTTGTTGAGTAGCATTCGGCTCATCCCAATAATAATGTCTACATTCATGCTTGAGCTTCTTCTATTGATGGTAGGTGTAATCTTCAGGAAATTGTTCGCAAACTAAATAATTGACTATGTCCGCATACCAAGGAAATTCTTTTATATGGAATAGCTATTCATCCGAGAATACGGCACTCACCTCAGACTCGTTGCAGTCAATCTCAGGATTTTCCAGTCTAGACAAGTGATCCGCAACTTGATTCTTGTCCCCTTCTGGTCAATTATTTCTATATCAACTTCTTAAAAGAGGAGAACCCATCTGATCAACCTCGACTTTGTGTCCTTCTTTGTCATTAAGTATTTGATCATCGAGTGATCAGTGTGGATGAGTACCTTTGTTCCCAACAGATATGCCCGAAATTTTTCCAACACAAAAATTACTGCCAGGAGTTCTTTCTCTGTAGTGGTATAATTTGTTTGAGCAGGGTTTAATGTTTTACTAGCATATGTGATGGGATGCAAAATTGTCTCTCTCTTTTGCGCTAAAGCTGCTCCCATCGCATACCCACTTGCGTCGCACATTATTTCAAATGGCAGTGTCCAGTCCGACGCAATCAAGATGGGTGCGGTAATCAGTGCATTTTTTAAAACTCTGAATGCGTTGAGGCAGTTGTTGTCGAACTCAAATTTTCTGTCAGCCTCTAACAACGCACTCAGCGGTCGTGCTATCTTAGAAAAGTTTTTGACAAATCGTCTGTAGAATCCAGCGTGCCCCAAGAAGTGCCTTCACACTGCTTGGAGGTGGAAGTTTTTCAATTGCTTCAATTTTTGCTTGGTCCATCTCGAACCCATCCCAGGAGACCTCATGTCCCAACACCCTCCTTAACCATGAAATGGCATTTTTTCCAGTTTAACACCAAATTCATCTCTTCACATCTCTTCAGAATCTTCTCTAAGTTGGCTAGGCAGACTTCATAAGTGTTCCCATAAACGGAGAAGTCATCCATAAATATTTCTACAGAGTCCTTGAGATAATCTGAAAAGATGGCCATCATGCACCTTTGGAACGTGCTTGGCGCATTGCATAGGCCAAACGGCATGCGGTGAAAAGCAAATGTCCCATATGACAGGTGAATGTGATCTTGTCTTGATCTTCTAGAGCTATCATAATTTGATTGTATCCGGCATAACCATTCAGGAAGTAGTAGAAGTCATTCCCTGCTAGTCGGTCTAGCATTTGGTCGATGAATGGCAGAGGGAAATGATCTTTCTTTGTGGCCGCATTCAGCTTACGGTAGTCCATGCATATGCGCCATCCAGTGATGGTCCTTTGCGGTATTAATTTGTTGTTCTCATTTGGGACTACCGTCATTCCGCCCTTCTTCGGCACATATTACACGGGGCTGATCCACGTACTATCTGCTATAGGATAGATAATGCCCGCATCTAGCAATTTGATAATCTCCTTCTTGACGAACTCCTTCATCGCAGAGTTAAGTCTGCGTTAATGTTCAATTGTTGCTTTGTGGTCATCTTCAAGACGAATGTGGTGCATGCAATACGTAGGGCTAATTCCTCTAATGTCGGCGAGCATCCAGCCAATTGCTCGCACATGTTTCTTGAGAATGTTCATCAACGCATTCTTCTGATCTTCGTTGAGCGCAGAGGAAATGATAACTGGTAGCTTCTCATTCTACCCCAAAAATGCGTACTTCAAATGGGTTGGTAGGGTCTTCAATTCAAGTGTTGGTGGCTCTACTAAGGAAGGTTGTGTTGTTTTTCTTTCTTCTTTTTCGGTTGGCTCTACTTCTTACTTTGTGTTCATTTCTTCTTCCTTGCTTGCTTTTGTTATGATTGCATTACAGGCAGCAACGGATGCGCTGGTATCCTCTTCTTCAGTCTCTTCATCAAACTTTTCTTCTTCAATTGAATTCTGGTCATCATCAGAGTCATGTAGGTCTTCTTCATTCGGAAATTTCATAGCACGAATTATATTAAACTTGAGCTTCTGTCCGTTGATACTCAAAGTGATTTCCCCTTTATGCACATCAATTTGGGCACGACCCATTGATAGAAAGGTCGCCCCAAAATGATGGAAACATCTTTGTCGGCCTTATAGTCTAAAATGATGAATTCAGTTGGCATGATTAATTTGTAAATTGTTATCAGCACATCCTTCACCTTTCCTTCTGGATGAACCAGAGATTTATCGGCCAACTGGAGAGTCACTATTGTCAGCACAAGTTGCCTCACATTCAATTGTCTAAAGATTGACAGAGGCTTCAAATTTATGTTAGCTCCCAAGTCACACAGGGCTTGCCCGATGTACAGTCCTCCTATGGAGCAAGGAATAGTAAAGCTCCCAGAATCGCTCATCTTCGGTGGAATTATTGATTTTGAACTTTGCATTAACGTCACCGTGGCAAATTTTCCAACTCCTCTCTTCTTAGTTACCATATCCTTCAGAAACTTTGCATAGGCAAGCATTTCCTCAATCGTTTTACTGAAAGGAATGTTAACATGTAATTGCTTTAACATAGATAAGAAGCGTTAGTACTGTACCTCTTCGTTCTTTTTCTTCCTTAGTCTCGGTGGGAAAGGCGGTAACTGAACTTTCACGGTTCCCATTTCAGTTGGCTTCGAGGTCGACGCAACCTCTGATTCTACTACTTCTTTTTCTATTTCTTCTTCTTGCGTCACCACAATCTCAGGCTCAGCTATAATGAAAGTTGTTCTACTAAGCTTCTTCTTTTCTCCCTCCACAGTCTTCCCACTGTGCAATGTCACAACCTAACATTGCTCTTTACCTGATCCCCCCCGGATTGCATGAAAGTTCAGTTGAACTTGGCAAAGCCCCTGGCGGTCTACTCTTCAGCTCACTCGCAATCTGGCCCATCTGTAATTCAAGATTGTGGATGGACGTAGCCTAACTTTGAAGGACGGTTTCGTTTTTCTCTATGTATTGCTTCAATGCTCTCTAAAGAGGAGGATTGTGGTGGTTGTGAGCTACTTGCTTGATTGATCGTTTGACTGTTGTTGTGTGGGAAGAATCCTGGTGGCCCTTCTTTTTGCGCCATAGGTTGAAAATTTTGTTGTTGATTCTTTCAAGCAAAATTTGGGTGGTTTCTCCACTAGGGGTTGTAGATATTCGAAAAAGGGTTATTCTTTACAAAGTATACAGATTGTGGATTTTGTGGGCAATCTTCCATTGCATGCCCATCACCGCAAGTTACACATCTTGTGGTGTTTAGACTGATTGCGTTCATTTGTCCAGTTTGCGGTGTTCGACTACTGATTGCAATTCCTTGGATTAAATTCATCATTGTTGTCATCTGGTTTTGTAATGAAGCAATAACACCGTTATTTGCGTCAGTGTAAGTCTCAATCTTCAGTCACTCTCTCTCAAATCTTCATGGTTCTTAGAGATGCGATCCAGGATATTCTTCGCCTCGTCACATGTTTTATCAAGCAGACCACCAGCGGCTGCCGCATTGGCAGCGGTCTGCGAAGTGGGATTCAAACCATGATAGAAAATCTCCATTTGAAGGCAGTCTGGTAACCCATTGTGTGGATAGTCCCAGACGAACCTTTTAAACTTCACCTAAGCATTGCTAAGCAATTCGTCCATGTCTTGTTCAAAATTTGTAATAAGTTTCCTTCATCTAGCGTTCTCGGTGGGTGGAAAATACTTCTTCATAAATTTATCCACTACCTATTCCCAAGAAGTGATCTCTCTCGGCTCGAGAGAATACGCCCATTTCCTAGCCTGATCACAGAGAGAAAATGAGAATAATGTTAGTCGAACTTCTTCGGCAGAGATGTTCGGGAATGCAAAAGTATTGCAAATTTCAATAAAGCTTCGGAGGTGGACGTGCGGGTCCTTGCCACCCCTTCCTTTGAATTGACCTGCATTCTGGATTATCTACAGCATCACCAGTTTCATTTTGATTCTGCTTCCGTCGAGGGCAGGCCTCATGATTCCCAGAGAGAAATCATAGAGGTTTGGCAATGCATAGTCCCTGATGGGTCTATTGCGATCGTTTGCTAACAGAATTGGATTCGCCATGACATTGTTATTGTTTGGTGCTCCATTTCTAGCTGCTCCACCATCTCTTCTTTATCTGACTGTGGTTGTTGTTGGCGGTCTCTCAATCTCCTTCTAAACGCTCTCTCAATATCCAGGTCGTAGTTCGCCAGAGATTGAGAGTCTGCAAAGAAATAAAAAAAATTTACCATTAGCAAACTATTTTGTCGAAGTCCCCGGCAATAGCGCCAAAAATTTGATGCTTGATTTTATGAGGTGGAAATGTGGATACTATGCATTGATGAAATTTCGTTGTGCACTCAAGTTTCCCAAGCGGAATCCAAATGTAAATTCCTCTGAGTTCCTGGTAAGTCCAGGGTCGAACACAGGGACTTGTGAAAACAGATTGGTTGGTAATTTTTATGAAGAACTTTGCAGTAACCGGATAAATAAATAAATTATTGGGTTTTTTGTTTGCGTTGATGAAAAATAAATAAATGCGGGGGATTTGAGAAAAGGTAGTTGTGTGATAGATGCAATGAGTATACGATGAACGGGTTGAGAAGAATTTTAGCTAGCGTTACTTGGGAATGCGTCAGACTATGAGATCATGTTACAACCATGCACAGCAAGTCATTTTCCAATGCAAGTGCGATGCTCCTAAAGCTAAGACACATGTGTTGAATACAAAAGTGTCCATAGAGCTTATCCCTAAGTCTCTACTCTTGTCCTATGCGATGATGCAAAATGCTTAAAAGCAAGGTGACCGCATACAATCATATCTAATCTCTAGGATGTATGCAATGTGTTGATAATAAATAGTGCTCATTCCTAACTCCTATTTCTTGATTATGCGTTCTAATCTGGCTCTTTCGAGGCTAGATTCCAACCTGACCTTCCCAAGTCTATATCCTGTTCGTAGATTACCCTCGAGTATCTCTAATGGACGAATGAAGCATACATAATATAAGATAATCGCAAAGAATGAAGTTTCCTTAGTTGTGCTAGCTAAATGCTTCTCAACCCATTCAATTGATTTAGCTACTCATCCATGAATAACAGAGAGTGAACAGATATAGAGATGGAAATTCCATTTTTATAAATGAGTTTGAGTACAAATTAACAATGGAAGTTAAAGGTAGAGGGCCTAGTAGCAATTCCTTGCTGACCAAGGCTTTTACACTAAAAATTCTATTATGTTCTAAAGATGTTCCCGCTTCTGCAAGCGTCGGCCCTTTCTCTGTCCTTGAAGCTTCCGGCGCTCTCCTAAGCTCATCGGAACGATCTGCCGGCACAACTTCCTCTCTCGCATCCGCCTTAAAATGAAAGAAATCTATGAACAAAAGCGTGCGAACTGAAGTATGAAATCTCTAACTGCTGAACCCATTTTCTGAAGAATGCTTCTGGTATTTATAGAGCATCCATGGTGAAAAGCGGCTTCTTTCTCATGGATGTACAGATGGGACGGCTTTAATTCTTGACTGATGCGCCGAATAATTGTCACCGAAAAGCTTAATGTACTTTGTGACCGTTATCGGCTCTCAACTTAATTCGGATTTGACTGTCATCAACTTTATGTCCCATCACGCTTAATTAGCCTTTCACCCAGATGCGGCAACCATGTTGCGTTGACCAAGTTGAGGTGATCCTTCTCGGGCGAATGTTTGCGAACACAATCATCATAAAGCCTTGTGGTGAAGTTGCGCTCGACCAATGATTTCCCATGATCGCAATTCTTGCATTGCGTCAACGCATATTCTACACAAAAAAATACAAAAATCAACTGTTCTAATGTGTTGAACGCATGCGACCGCAATATTATGAAATTGATGCTTAATGGACGCAAATTAACACATTTTATCAACGTAATCCAACATTGTTTAAGAACTTAGCACTATGATAACGTGCATTTCTTCCTGTTATCACCTGTCTCGCATTTGTTGGTCCAAAGTCGCATTGGCAGTGCAATCATCCCCATAGTAAATCAACACTGGAGGTTATCGTCTATACACAATCTGAAAAGGGGAAAAGCCAGTAGAAGCCTTATATGTAGTGTTAGTATTTCGTTCAATGCAACCAGTTAATCTATTCTTTAGGACGCTCTCTATAGAAGCACCTCAAGTACATTTCCACACTGTGATTAACCACCTCTGTCTGACCATTTGATTGAGGATGATAAGCTATACTGCGATGGAGCTTGGTACTCGACAGTCGGAACAACTCCTACCAGAAGTGACTCAGAAACACTCTGTCTCGGTCTGAGACAATTGACTTCGGCACCCTGTGCAGCTTAACTATTTCTCTACAAAATGTGTCTGCTACAATACCAACATTTAAAGGGTGTTTCAAAGGCAAGAAATGAGAACACTTGCTCAATCGATTGACTACACTAAAATCACATCATACCCCCTGGCATTAGGTAATCCTTCAATGAAATCCATCGATATGTCAGCCCACACAACATCTGGAATAGGGAGTGGCATTAATAACCCAGCTGGTGACAAAGCCAACGATTTATTCTTCTGGCAAACCATACACTCCTCCACATACTTCTTAACAACTCTCTTCATTCCTTCCCAATATAGCTCTGCGGATATGTATGCAAGATTGTAGGTATCAGAGATTAAGTGTTGGAAAGTACTAACCTCCCTTTATACGTCAGCATGCCTTGATGGAGAGAAAAATCTTGCACTCCATCCTTCTTCCTCAGTACTCGGCCTTTAATTCTTTGTAACTGGTCATCATGCTCGACTTCGTTCTGAATTACAGCTATGTCAATCAAAGTAGAGGTCGATTGCCAATTGAGCATCCATCTCCACTCTGGATAAGGCATCCACAACACCATTCTCCAATCTCGGATGATAGATTACCTCAAAATCATACCCAAGCAATTTAGCTACCCATTTCTGATGTTGCGGCTGTATTGTCCTCTATTCAAGTAAAAATTTCAAGGCCTTCTAATAAGTTTTGATGACAAATCGTCTTCCTAACAAATAAGGTCGCCATCTCTGCACAACCATGACAACAACCAATAATTCCCTCTCATACACCGACTTCGCATGGTCTCTCAAAGATAGAGTATGGCTGTAAAAGGCGATCGATCGCCTCTATTGCACTAGCACTGCACCTATGTCATACCCCGAAGCATCGATCTCCACCTCAAAGGGTATGTTGAAATTAGGTAACGCCAACACTGGCAGTGTCATCATGGATGTTTTGAGCTTCTCAAAAGTGTACTGAGCATCCTTTATCCACTGAAAGGTCCCTCCCTTCAAAATTTGTGTCAAAGCTATCGTTATACTGCCATAATTTTGTACAAACCTCCAGTAATAGCCAGACAACCCAAGAACCCCCGCACCTTCTTCATTGTCTTAGGCAGCAACCACTCCAACACTGCCTCCACCTTCTCCAGATAGACCTCCACCCCGTGTTTGGAGATGATGTGCCCCAAATATTCCACTCTGTCTTTTACGAACTAACACTTCTTCTTATTAGAATAGAGTTCATGTTCCCTTAAGACTGATAATACCACTTCTAAATGTTGCAAAAGCTCTTCTAGATTTCTACTATATACAAGTATATCATCAAAGAACACTAACAGAAAATGGTGTAAGTAAAGTCTAAATATATTGTTCATCAGTGCTTGAAATGTGGAAGGTGCATTAGTTAAACCGAAAGGCATTACCAAAAATTCATAATGCCCTTCATGTGTCTGGAAGGCTGTCTTCTCCACATCCCACGGGTTCATCCGAATTTGATGATAGCCTGACTTCAAATCCAACTTCGAAAAAAGAGTAGTTCCATTTAACTCATCAAAAAGTTCTTCCACTATAGAAATTGGAAATTTATCTGGAATAATGGCAGTGTTAAAACCACACAAAACCTCCATCCTCCACCCTTTTTTCTAACCAATAGAACAAGGCTCGAATAGAGGCTGGTGCTTGGTCTAATGATGCCTGAATTCAACATTTCCTTCACAAATTTCTCCATCTCTGCCTTCTGATGATATGCATATCTATACGGACGAATGTTCATTGGACGGGTTTTTTCATTCAAGTGGATGTGATGCTCAATACTTCGACGAGGGGATAACTCCTCTGGCCATTCAAATATGTCTTGAAACTGGTTTAACAAGACTAATAGAGACTCTAGTATTGAATCGGCTTCCCTGCTTTCCCCATGTTCAGTTGCCAACTCACCTCCACTTATCATTTTACATTCAACCAGGAATCCTTGATCTTCAGCCTCCCATGTTTTCACCATACATTTTAGACTGATCTTTGCCTTCGTCGGACTTGGATCCCCCTGCAGAGTAATCTTCCGATTCTCATGAACAAATGTCATTGTTAGGTTCTGCCAATCTACCTCTATTTTTCCCAAGGATTGTAGCCATTACATCCCCAAAATCACGTCAACACTTCCTAGCTCCAATGGCAGGAAGCTATCATTCACTCTTCAATCTCCCAGCCTCATTTCCACATTTTTGCATACTCCCTTACCTCACACTGTGGTTCCTGACCCCAAAACTACTTCGTAATTTGTCGTTTCCGTGATGTTCAACTGCAGAAAATTCATTAGATTTTCTGATATGAAGTTATGAGTAGCTCCACAATCAACCAGTATCACCACCAGTTCTCCTTTGATCTCCCATTTAATCTTCATTGTTCAAGGGTTCGTCAATCCCATAACCGAGTTCATCTTCTTCGTACAACTCCAATTCTTCACCGGACACATGCACAACAAGTAATCTCAGTTCTCTCAACTCACGCCCTTTTCATCGATGCCCAACAGTATACTTTTCATCGCACCGAAAACAAAGTTCTTTCTCTCTCTTCGATTGGAATTCAGCATCTATCAACCTTCTTGTCGAAATTTCTCTCTGGATATCGTTATTCGACGCTACTCGCAACTTGATTTTCTCATTGGGAATGACTCTCGAAATTCCCTCCCTCTTTCGATTCACTACCACCTCCTGATTTAACCATATTTTCTACATTGAATTTCTAAGAGTTCGAATTTTGGATCTTACCTTCGTATGTTCGCGCCCGACCCGCTTCGACCCATGCATTTTCTCTATCTTCAACATACTGCGCCAACGACATCATTTGCACTAACCCGGTTGGATCTCAGCATTCAACCTCAGCTTTTATCCACGACGCTAAACTATTCATAAATGTCTCCTCTAGTACTTCATTCAACAGATGAGGCAATGACGCTGCCAATTTATCGAACAGATTTTGATACGCTTCTACAGTAGTTTCTTGTTTGATAGCCAAGAATCTTCCACAGATCGATCCCTCTCTTAAATATCAGAATTGTACTAATATCCTTTTCTTCAAATCTTCCCAATCTTTAAACGACTCTCTACCTTCCTCCGATCGATACCAATCTAACGCGGTGCCATCGAAACTCACAACCGCCACCATCATCTTCTCAAATTTAGTCAGCTTATGAATTTGAAAATAGCGATCTGCTCTAAACAGCTACGTGCCTGGATCGCTTCCGCTAAACACCGGCATCTCTACTTTCTTGAATTTACTTTGGTCGCAAGTCGCTTCTTCACCGGCTGCTTTCATTGAACTATTCGTTCCGCACACATTATTGACATTCAATCCTTCTGCCTCCCCCGTCACCCTTGCTTTTCCTTTCACCATTTCCGTAACATAGGAAATGAGCATTTGTTCATGTATCTCTGCCTGCAATCCTAATCGTTCAATGCTTTTTGCTAACGATGCCAAATTCTCCTCTATTGTTGGCAATTTATGCATTTTGACTCTGAGTCCAGAGATCTCCTGGTTTAGTAACTCTAGTTTTTCCTCAAACCATTTCTGAGCCATGTCTGCCTAGGTGGTTACTCTGTTACCAATTTGTTAGGACACTGATCTGGACTTTATTGATTAAACAGGTTGACACAATTGTTCGATATAACAGCTAAACGATGAATTTTTTCTTCATTAAACGATGAGAGTCAATCCACAACTAGACGATATCTTTTTATTGTTACGTGATCGCTTACAAAACTCTAAACGATCGTTTACAAACTCTACACGATCGCTTACAGACTCTAAATGACCGCCCGCTAACTCTACACGATCGCTTACTAATGTTAAACGATCACTTACAAAACACTATGTGATTGCTCACAAAACACTACACGATCGTTGGGCTGTACTACTCGATCGCTTAGTAGAAGAAGTAGGTGATGAGCAAAACTCCTCGGTTGATTCAACACGATAGGCGTTCCCGAACTCCCACCCTCGAGAACTCACTTTTCTCACTGAAGATATTCAAACTTCAGTGCCTTCTCTTTCAGTTTCTTTCTTCTTTTAAACGCCAAACTTCTCCCAACAGAATTGAAAGTAATTTAGTTGCGGTCCCCAAGCTCCCTACTCGACTCAACCTTCAAATTCCCCTTATCTCCTTTATTCTTTCTTATTTGATATTGCAGTATAATTGGAGGCCTATCAACTGTATAGTTGCAAATTACATTCAATGTATTTTTTATAGTTATTGGACGTATTCTTTAGTTTCTAATGTAAATTGATTACTAAATTTCAATAATAAAAGGAAGTCTTTATATTTAATGCATACATTATGAAGTATTTTATATGTCTATTTAGCTTAAAACATGTGACTAATGTAAATGGGCATAATTTCAATGTTGTTTGTTATAGGATAAGATTAAAGCTATATATATATGATATAATAGCCTTAAAAAAAAAGTTATCTTAAGTCAAAGAAAGCATTAGGAAAATGCTATTATATAACAAATATAGCATTGAGTCAAGCTATTATATGTTAAAGATAGCTTTAGTGACTAACGTAATTGAATGTTTTCATAGTCATATATATATATATATGATATATCTTCATACTCTACTATAGCATCCATTATAGCTCTACAAAAAAGGCTATAAAAAGTCTCATACTTTTAATAACATGGGCTGTCAGGAGCTTCGAAAAAAAACTATGAAAAGTCTTTTATAGTCTTTTTCGTTAACTATTGTAACCCTTATTTCTTGTAGTGTTATTTATGAATATAACAAAATGTCATTGTCTACCAGTAATAGACATTGATAAATTGATGCATACCAATGTCTATTACTAATAGACAATGACATTTTACTATATTAAAATTTGAATACTCTATCGTGATAGATCATATCGTTGGTAAGAGTCTATGGGTGATAGACTATATATTTGGTAAGAGTCTACCAATAATAGAAATCTATCACTAATAAACTTTTCTATATTTGTAATTTTTTTAAAATGCTATTATACACTTGTTTATTATCTCTAAATAGGCTACCCATTACAATTATCCTTAAGGTTATGGTTATTCATCTTAAATTTCGTGGGAAACACTCTTTATTTAATTTGTTATACCATAAACACAATAATAAAACTCACATCAAGCTCTTTATAAGAGTTTTAGAACTTGCACATAATTTCACTCGTCTATTAAAATAACTTCAAATTAAAGCACAATATAAAATTCCAAAGAAATTCTTGAAGTTGTTAAGAAAATGAGACCCATGAAAAAAACCCTCTATTTTCATTTTTCCTTTTCCTTTATTTCTCTCTCTGTTTTTTTTTTTTTTTTTCAGTCAAACTTTTGTAAGGGATTATTCTATGGAAACTTGCTTTTCTTAACTAAAAGTTTTAATCTTTCAAACTAAACAACATTTTTACCATCTACTTTTTTTTTTTTTTTACTTCTTTCTTATTTTTTTAAACTTATAAATGGAGGATCCCACGTAATTAAATTATCATTTTTTTCTCTCACTCGATTGCCATGGATGTAATTTTACCTTTATCTAACACAACTTTTTGAAAAACATAGAAACAAAAATGTAGATTTAGAAAATTTAGGGACCAACATGGCCTATAAGTCAAAACTCAAAAATTAAAAAGGTAACTTTCATGATAATAAAAATACTAGATAAAACAATACATAAATATGTCAATTTGGACCTAGCTCAACTGACATAAATTTTCATACAAAATTAATAACAATAATAACATAAATACATTTTCCAATTCTTTTAAAAGTTTGCATTAATCTTCTAATTAATCCAGGTAAATTGTGGCTGACTTGATAATTTAACAATAGCTACACTATTCCTTTTACAAGCATGTCTTCATACAACCAAATAACACATAGTATCATCTTTTGTTTCCCATCATTTTATATTTTAGTAAGGGAAATAGTGAGGTTTGTAAATTCAATCTTTTTCTTGGACATCTCATTCCTAACAATTTTTCTATACCTTTGAAATACTTCTTCCACAATGGCTTCTCCAAAATGAGGAATCATAAGTGATTCAGTCACAGATCTAATGCATTTTGCAATATTATAACTGCTATCAACATACACGTTTGATCCATCAAATTCAGTATTGTAGAAATCCCAATCAATTCTTGAGACTCCAAGTTCATTGATGATGAAACTTCCTTCTTCTAAAACCTCTGCTCTGACTTCCTCTGGACATGGCATGAAGTTTGGGATATTGAACCTATGAACTTTCTCCTCTTCCACAATCCCCTGCAAATCATAATACAACAAAGAAAAATGGAAAAAATACATTTTTTGTCCCAAATGTTTTGTTTAGATTGCATTTCGGAACTAGAGTTTTTCAAACTCAGCAAGTTTACCCTGAGGTTTGATTTTGGTAACAACCTTGATTGTTCCTCCATCAGTTGTTTTTGTGACGTCTATGTTTTTATTAAAATTGGGATAATTCCTCCGTGTGGCAGTAGACGGCAATTGGTGGTAGTGACATCCATGAGAGGGAGAAGGTTTGAAGAAGGGAGGGTGAGAGAACATATATATACACACACACATCAACTTTCTATAACGGAATTAACCGAAAAAATCGACAGAGCTGTTGAAATATAAACTTTGGGTAAGAAAATATTTGGGCCTAGTCCAAAACAAAAGACCAATTTGACAATTTCTAGAAGCATTAAGTATTAGAGTATTCTAGATAAATAACTTGCAGGAGATACTTAGAGTATAGTGTAAACTAATCTAGAATATATGAGAAAAATATGTAATTGTAAAGAATGGTTTAGAAAGACATTAGTAGTCATTAGACCATGAATGTGTTGGCAATATCCTAGTCATAAATGTAGGAAAGTTAATTAATATAAATAGGAGGGATGTCTTAGAGGTTATATAAAGCCAAAAAAATAGAAGCGATCAATAACGCAAGTAAACTCCTTCTGATACCTTTCTTTGAAAATTAGCTCTAACCTCCAAGAGTTTCTTTCCAACAAGAAGGACCAATGTGCTACCAAAAGGAACAATCAGAGTATACGTGAAATTGTTAAGTTTGAAAACTAAGGGACCCAAATGCAACCTAAACGAAACTTCAGAGACCAAAAGTGTATTTTTTCCCAAAAAAAAAAGTTTATTACATTTGGCAATTTTATTAGTGAAGAGAATATAATATATTTTTAGAAAGGTTTTGTATTTCACCTCATCAACCATGTTATTGAGAGCCATATTCAAAAGTGTAAAAGCATGACAATAGTCATTGTTTGATGGATATTCATCTCTTCTTCCTAGTATTGTAAGAACCATGCGTCCACCAGCTATTACTTCTTCTCCACGACACTTTAAAAAAAGTGAAAAATCCTTTTGAAATTGCCTATAATATCCTTCAATCACATCCTTTGGACTTGTACTGTCTATGAATATATTCCCTTTATTCATTATCTCCATTCTTTTAGGAACCTACACATTAATTCAATTTTCATATAGTTAATAATAATTCCAACTGTTGGGTTTTTTTTTTTTTTTTTCAATAGAGAATAAGATTTTAAAAATTACCTGAGAAAGCCACTGAAGACTGTAAGAAGAATGAACAAAATGCAAGGTGTTTTTGGGGAAAAGCCTGCCATAAAAAGAACCTGGCACCCCATTGAAGAAACAATCTCCAAAATCAGCTCCAATTTCGGTCTTCAAATCTCCCAAAAAATTTGGCAATGATCTAAAAATGACATTGAAATCATTCGTAGGGAGATCGTTGAGGAAGATTTGATATTGGAATGGTTTATTATGGTCTTTATGAAATAGTTCAATTTGTTTGATTAATTTGGAGACAATCATAAGGGTATTTGGTCCTGAAGAACATCCCAAGTCTGCTATTGTTAAAGTGGTTGGAATGTTCAGAGTATTGCACAAGTCTTCGATGGCTTCCTTTATGATTGGCCACGCTATGGATATTGCCTTTCGCTATAAGATTGTCAAAAGTAAGTGTAGCTCTGTGATAATTGATAATACTCGTTTTATTGATTCGACGAATCATGAAAAAAAAATTTAATTCCAAAGTTTCTGTTAGTTGGTCTTTAAAATTTTTAAAGTATCTAATAAAATTATTTAAACTTTTGATTTTTGTCTAAATAAGTCCATGAAAAAATTTTAAAATCTTAAAAATTAATTACTTTATTAATATAAAATGCAAATTTTATATCTAATTGAAATTATGATCCTTCAATGAATTTTTTAGATCAAATAAACATTTAATAAACATTTAATATCGCTAACAAGAACATAGTTCAATTGGCATGCTTAATAAAATAATTCTTGTTCTGAAAAAAGGGATTGTGCTTAATAAAATAATTCTTGTTCTGAAAAAAGGGATTGAATATACACAAAAGCTTATATATATATATATATGATACAAGCAACCAAAATCATTTTAAAAAATATGTACAATAAAAAGAATGACAAAAGGAAAGAAAATTGAAGAAAAACTAGCATCAAATAAGGACGAAAAAAAAAAAAAAAGCAACACAGTCAATTCCAACTTTCCATAAACAACTTGTTTGAGATAATGATGATGAAATGAAATGGAAGAACACAAAATATATTTTTTAAAAAAAAAAAGAAAGAAAGAAAGAAAGAAAGAAACAAAAAGAGTGAAAAAGGGAAGTGAGTGAGTTTATAAAAGTAAAAGAGAAGACCTGAAGTAAGGAGTTTTTGGCATAGCTTTTTTCTCCAACTCCTGAATTCATATGAAGTATTTTTGAAACCTCCATTTTTATCTCTCTTCTTCTCTTTGGATATATTTCTCCATCGAGGAAGGGACCCTTTATTTATAGCTCTATTTCTTCGCCTTTCATCTACCCACGTTTTAAATTTGGATCTTTTTTCAGATAGAAGTTACCAAAATCAAGCATTTTTCATTAAAGTAAATATAGATTTTTGGATTGATACACTACTTATATATACATGATACATATGATATATTTTACACACTATTGATACAATATTGATATACACTTGATATACATAATAATTATGCATTTGACAGATAAATTGCTGATAAATTTGTCAACCATTCACTTCTTTACACTACAAAAAATCACCTCTTTCCCGATGCTTCAAATCGCCGGAAAATGATAACAAAAAAAAAATGCGTCAGAAGATCCACTCCAGACGACAAAATTGGAGTTCTTCTTCTTTGCAGCAACAAGCCCACTCCCAACATTACTCTTTCACACTGGCATTTATTCACACCCTCTGTCGCCGCCCACTGCTCCACCTCGCTGTAGTTTACCTTCGTAGACGGCTGCATTTTAACTAGCTAGTTCCAAATGTCAAATTTAAATTTAGTTAAAAATACAGATACTAAAACTAAACAGATTGGAAATAGAGATAATAATAGTATTTTAAACGATTAATAATTAGAAAAGGCATATGTATAACATGCATGTCAATCAATAAAGTGTCTCAAGATAACTCAGAGAGTACATACCACACAAACTCACAAAGTGCCAACAGATCCACAACTTTTGGTACTCTTCCTTGTAAGCCCTCCTAATTTAATTTATTTGCACATAATTTCCCTCCATTCAATCTTGTGGCCTGAAAATTATAAATATTCTAATCTAATTTCTATATCTGATACAAATCCATGCCACAACGTGCTAAAAAATTAGAGGGGGTTAGAGGATCAAGAAGATGAAGAAATCTTATCAGAAAAACTTTAGGGTTTTGAAGAAGAAGATAAAAAAAACATTGGAATTTGAAATTATTACGCATTAAAATTCAGAATATTTGTATGGATGCGTCAAAAATTGAGTCCAAAATGATAAATGACCCAATTTTTTTTTTGAAAAATGTCAAATGACCTTCTGCTGATGTCATAGATGAGTGAAATTACGAATTTATGAATTATGTAGTTAACCTTGACTATATTACACTAAATTAGCATGCTTTTTATCTTTATAACATCGTTGTATTTATAGTTGAAAGTACAGTTGTTTCACTCACGCCAAATGGTCCATAGCACAGCAACTGTGGAGTTGAAGATAATGTTGGTTTCTTTGGTATATGTTTATTAAATTGATATATGAATACAGCTGAATAATAACCAATAATCATTCCATTGCATTATTGCTAAAGCTTGTCTTACATAAAACTACAAAATAACATCTTCTTTTTAATTTCCAATTATTCTTTATTTTAATAAAGTGTAATGGTGAGGTTTGTAAACTCAATTTATTTTTGACACCTCATCCTTAGCAATTTACCATACATGCAAAATAGTTTTTAAACAATGGCTTTCTTCAAAGTCGGAACTAAAAGTGGTTCATTCACATAATAAAGTTTGTAATATTATAATGGCTATCAACAACATATATGTGATCCGTCAAATTTAATTCTTGAGAGTTTAAGTTCATTAACGATAAAACTTCCTTTTTTTTAAAGTCTCTACTCTTACTTTCTCTAGACTTGGCATGAACTTTGGGATATTGAATCTATCAATTTTCTTTTCTTTTAAAATCACCTTTAATAATGATTAATGATAAAAAAAAAAAAAAAAAAATTGTATTAAATTTCATTTGTACAATTTTATTAGTGAAAAATATATATAATATTTTAGAAGGGTATTATTTTATTTCAACTATGCAAACATGTTATTGAGAGCTAAATTCAAAAATATAAAAGCGTGACAATGATCTTTGTGTTGATCATTGATGGATATTCATATCACTTCTTCCTAAATATGATAAGAATCATTCATCCACCATCCACCACCCACCACTTAGAATAATGAATAATCTTTTTGAAATTGTCCGTAAAAGCCATCAATCAAGGACTTGTACAGTATATGGATATGTTTTTTTTTTTTTGTTTTTTTTTATCTCCATCCCTTTAGTATGCATTGAATTTTTTTTTGTTAAATTAAAGTAAATGGGTTACGATAAATTTGTAAATGGCTCAACAAATAGAAAATTAATATTAATTTGAGAGAAAATGACATTTAAAGATGTTCATGGGATGGGCAAGCTAGAGATGACTTTTCCTTCTCCCATTCTTGATCCCCTTTTCATTTTTCATTCCCACGAATTTTCTTTAATTTATTTTGCAGGAATCCGTTAGTGGGATTTCGTCCAAGGAATTTATAGGCATCAAAGATCTCCACGAAAAGTTATCACCATCTATTTTTTGAAATAAAAAAGTGGATTAAATATAATTATATCTATATAAAAGTTTAAATTATATAGTTAAGTTTTCAGTATAGATTTTCATGTAAAAATCAATTCTACATAAATACCTTGAAATTAAAGATAAATGGCTTAAACCTCCTAGTTCGATCAAATAGTTATATATCAATTAGTCAATGTATATAATCCAAATGTTCAAATATACATCAAATATCTTGGTTGTTAAACCATAAATCTTTATTTGAATATAATAATAAAAACGATAATAAATAATTTGAATATCTAGTTTTGTAAAAGGAAAAAAGAAAATCTTTTAATTAACTACAACTTGGGAATTTTTTTTACCAATACCAAATCTTGATTTTTATAAAATATTATTAACAAAAAGTATAAGAAGATGAATTACAATATATCCAATCATATGAATACATATCAAACGATTCACTAAATTAAATTAAATTTCATTTGTAAAATTTTATGAATAAAAAAAATGAAATATTGTAGAAGGTTTATAATTAAATTCCATATCCTACTTCAATTAGTTTTGCTCTCATTGGTTCAGATGTCTCTCGTCACATCCATCATATTTGTGACTTGTGATTTCACAATTTAAAATTTCATTTAAAAAATATTTTTGTAGATATTGATTGTATATATACAATTTCGCACACCTTTGTATAATAATGTACATTTTTCATCATTTAGTTTTAATTATTTCAACTTAAAAGATAATAACACGATGACAATTACATCTTAGCCGCTTCTAAATTCCATTTTTAAATATTTCAGTGACGTCTAAAATCTAATTGATGATCAAACCCTTATCTGCCAAATTCACAATTCATGGCTATGAAATAATATTGATAATTTCAAAAAGAAAAGCAATCAATCAGCTCATTTCCCAAAGTACTTAAAGCTGATTCATTTATTAGAGACCATAGAAAGAAGCTTTAGATGGACAGGTTGGTCCCTCTTCCCCGTAAGTCCCACATAGTTTGTTGCAACGGACATGGAAATAGTGCGTCATTTGGCGTTTTAATTTGGAAAATTGGCTCATTTTTCAAAAAGATTGTCATAGAAAGAAATTTTCAAATATCATGAAATCCAGCTGAGATTTAATCTGCTATTTATGAATTTCGTCCGATATTTATAAATTCGGCCGAAATTTATGATTTCTAGCCAACATTTCGATGTGATTCATGATTTCTGTTTGGGATTTTTACATAAAAAAAATCATGTTTACAGGTTGTATATTTTAAAAACATCTTTAAATTTTATTTTTTTAAAACAAAAATCGAATATTATTTTTAGATAAATTCATCATTTTTTATTATTTTTATTTCTGATTTTTATATATGTTTTTCTATTTTCAAAACTTTATTAATGATAACTCCACTTGTTATGAGAGAATATTCATTTAATATAGTTTTTTCATTAAATGGAGAGAATATATTTATTTGTTGAATTTTTTTTTTATTTAATTTAATTTGTGAGAGAAAATATATTTAATTAATTTTTTCTATTTTCATTGGTTTATTTATTTATTTATTTGCGGATTCATGGTTATTTAAAATATAATTCAGTATATTTTGTTAGAAATTTGAAAATATTCTAACTAATATAATATAAATTCAATGCTGGACATAAATCATCATTTATTATGGAGAGAGAAAATACATTTATTATGATTTTTTTTTCCTTTTTTGATCACAGAGATCAAATGTATTTAATATATTTGTTTCAATTTTTATTTGGGGAAAGAAAATGACATTTAATATGATTTTATTTTTCATTTCGTTTTTCATGTTGATTTTTGTTATTATGTGAAATATTTCATTGTTTCTTCACTTGTACATGTAATATATTCTATTGTTTATTTGTACATATCAATTTATTAAGTTTTTTTTTATGGATTAATGATTATTCTAAATATACCTTAAAACATTTCGACGGATTCGTAATTATTTTAAATATACCTTTGGAACATTTTGTTAGATATTTGAAAATATTCTAATATGAAATATACGACCATTTATAAATTAAATATTAACTCAATGCTTGATATAAATCACAATATAAACCAATATATGAAATATACTACAGTACATAAATCTTCATAAATTTCATTTACACCACGATATATATGTATATATATCATAATATAATAAGTCTTAGTAAAAAAACACTTGTTTATATCAAATAAACGAATATATATACCTCCTACCGAAGCTTTATATATATATATATGGAAAAAATTAAAGTTCATCCTCATATGGGGGTTTATAATACATAACTCTTCATCTTCATCCCTTCTTCAGGCTGCCACGGATCTCTCTCCCTGTTGTTGTCGATCAGATTTTCTACTTCTCAATCTCATGTCTGCAATCGTTGGTTCAACAATCTTTTCTTGAATTCTATCGTCTTGGCTAGCTTTTGACGACAACCCTCGCGAGGTTGCCAACCTTTTTTGCTCACACATATGTTTCCTACTTTTGTTTCTACACATTCTGGGATTGATAGTGTTTAAAATTAGCTTTCAAGATCTTATGAGCAAAATGGTCAAATGGAATGAAGACGATGAAACTCCCTATAATTGGTTTAGTTTCAAACACAATCATATTTCCAATAGTCACATTGTCTTGAAATTGCAATTCCTTCAAATACTCACTTGCGGTACAATCAACTTTGCTCTTTCTTATCTTGAAGGATATCCATCATTGTAGATATCCATAAGTTTCTAATGACCCCCACGGCCTGATCGTCATCTTCCCTCACATACACGTTAATTTTTACTTCTGGGATGTTTAGATACGTGTATTTGTGGTTCTAAAATATTTAGGTAAGTGTATTTTTGGTATTCGAGTTGTTTTTGAAATAGTATATCTTTGCATTCTCGTTTGTACTTAATTTTATTATTTTAGGATAGTTTTGTCATTTACTAATTAGTATTTTCTATTATATAAATTTGTTTTACTATTTTTATAATTTTAAAATTTTTTTGCCATTTTTCTAAATAAACTTTAAAATTTGCTATTCTCAACTCATGAAAACTGAAAGGGTCTATACTTGTTGATTTTCTTTTGTTAGAAATGTTAATAATTTAAAAAGGCACATGGAACATGCATGTCAATCAATTAAAATAGCTAGGAAGATTTTTATTTCTCTGCCTGAAGACAACTCAGTGAGCATAGACCATACAAATTAGTACCTTTAGTTTAGATCGACACTTCGATTTATTAGCAAATAATTTCCTTCCATTCGATCTTTGGAAAACATATTTTAGCTGTCAAATATGAATATTCTCGACAATAATAATTACCTAACAGATTTATAATCTTTTTATCTCTCAGGCAAAGCTTGTAACAAAAGTTCAAAATAGGGAAATTTTGATGATAATAGACTAGGTACTCTTGATACTAAAATTTGGTCAATCTGACCTTCACAATTGCAATTCTATGAAATTTGTAACTGAGAAAAACAATAGGAAATGGTGAGAAATAGTACCTTTTAAGTTTCAACTTATAAATTAGCATCTTATTTTGAAAATTCGTTCATATAATTTTTCTCGATCTATCTCGGACGAGACCGACATCGAGATTTAGTTAAAATTTTATTTTTAACCTATCGATTGTTTTGAGTCTTTCTTGTTACATCTAGCCACATTACACAACAAGATTTAGGTAAAAAAATGAATATTATGTAATCTTCCCAAATCTTTCGGAAATTAGAAAGTCACACTACCAAATCTTATGCAGTTAGAAGAAATTTGAAAAGATAATGGGTAAATTGTTTGGATAATCAAGAAATCAATTTAGAAATTCGTATAAATATAAATTGGAAGTAATATTTGCAAGTTTTTATATAAGATTTGAGAAATATTGCAAGAGAAAATTTGAGGAGAAATAAGAGTTTGTATAAGATTTAGAGAGATTGCATATAACTTGAAAAATTTATGTGGATTACGGTGTTAATCCCGAACAAAATAATATCGATATTCTCTCTATTTTGGCTTTCTCGTTGAAATCTCGGCATAATAAACACCAAAATTTGATATATTTGGACTTTCTAAGTGGAATCTCAAGCAAGATTAACACACCGAGTTTCAATATATATATATCCCAAATCTTACTCAATCTTTGCAAAATTTGATATTTTTCAAAATTTAAAAATGTTTAATTAATTTGAAAAATCTATTTTGATAATTGGAAAACTCATTTGGAATTTTGGAAATTCATATAATCGTGCAAACAGAAATTATGCTAAAGATTTGAAAATTTAGGTAATAATTTGATATAATCTTTAGTAAAGATAATCAAATTTGGAGAAAATTTGAAATGACATAAGATTTGGCAGAAGATTTGGGAATACTACATAAAAATTTAACATATCTTGATGTATATCAGGTAAGATGTACCGAGAAGGTCCAAAATAATTGGTAAGTTAGAAAAAGTTGATTTTTTTACTAAATCTCGATGGTTGATCTCATCTGTGATGGGCCGAGAAAAACTATTCTTAAGTTTTCGAAAAACGTGCTAGTTCTATAAAGTAAAAACTTAAACATATTATTTCGGACAATTTTTAAAAAATAATTTACCTTCTAAAATACTCAACTAACTACGTAAGTGCTCAAATTTGAAGAATAAGAATGTCTTAGCAACTTTTTAGTCCATAAAAATTTAATATACGGTTGGTTAGATCTAATGCTAATGGTACATGGACAATAGTTGAAGTCGGAAACTCTTTTAGGGTTCGCTTATTTGCATGACTCCTTGGAGAGATGTGACGATTCCATTAATAGGGTCAAATCAATACGTTTGAATAAGAAAAATTGAAATACTAATCTCATCGATTACATAATTATCATATTAAATCTCATCAATCAAACCATTTTGAATAGAAATACCAAACAACCAAGTCATACGAGTAAAACTATAGAAGAAATTATTTTCATTCTTCAGACTGATGGAAGAAGTAAAATAATAATAATGTAAAAGAAATTGTAGTGTATAATTTGTATATCTAGTTTTGTAAGAGGAAAAAAAATATTTTAAAATTAACTACAACTTGGATTTGGTTGAATAATTCTAATTCCCAACTAATTTTGTCATAGCTTGTGAACCAGCAAATAATTCTTACATAATTGTTCTAAGTATTTAAAACCAACCTTAGTTGAATACGTTCATAAACTCATCCAACCCTAAATAATTTGGATATGGAAATGATTTGATATTTTAGGTCAATTGAACTTTTTAACACCCATGAATGATTCACTGTTATTAAGTAAATATTTAAACAATTAGTTCTTTTGTTAGTTAGATCGTTTTTAGGGATAAACTCTTTACTAATGTTCTCTTTTTTTCAAAGGAATGTCTTTTTAATATTTTTTATTGTATTAAAAAATCTAAATGCATTTTTTATGCACATGTTCGGTCAATTGTAGCTTATGACTTTCGATTCCATACGGTCAAACATTTTTCTAAATAGAAAAATATATAGTTAAATTCTAGTGGATAAAAGTATTATTCCTTACATTTCCTCGCAGGAAATAAATTTTGAATCCAACCGTTGACTTCGACATGAAAGTTTGTGCTTTATCTGTTAAGCTAAGTTTAGATTGACTTACGACCAAAATTTCAGAATTTTCTCTTTTGCATGTACCAATTACATTTAGATCTAGTTAGTATATTGTAGAGAATATTTAATTAGTTATTAATGTGGATTGGTTAGTATTTTAGAAATAATCAAATATTTATTTTTTTCATATATATATAAATAGTCACTTTAGAATTGCAATAGGAAGTTTTGAATCATTTTGTATTGAAAGTAGGGGTTTGTTACCTTAAGGGCATTTTTGTCTTTTAACAGTATTATAGGATTTTCTACTTTTCTATTTATGTGCAATCTCCTTGTATCATTTATGTCAGTTCTAATAAGAAATATTCTATATCGTGGTTTTTTTCTCTCGTTTTAAGATTTTCCACGTAAACCATTATGTGCTCTTTCTCTTTTCTCTTTCTTTTTCATCATGGTATCAGAGCATGGAGACGAAACCCTGGCCACCATTGAGGAAAACCTTACATGAGAGTCACAATTGCCATTAGTTGACAACAATGGCACCGATATAGCTACTATCGTATAGAACGCCATAGAACGGTATTTTCAAACCGTTTTTCCGCATCTTCACAGTTCAGCCCAACCATTGAACACCAGCAACCAGCTAAGTGGACAGCTAACCAGATGAACTGGGCAGCAACCGACCGGAGTGGACGTTCGGGGCGCGCCTCAGACGGCTGGGATCCAACCGATCAATGCCTCCCAGCCCAACCTGTCCTTGCATCAACCAGTCGAGCCGTGGGTCTGATCGTCCACGATTAGCAAATCGGAGCAACCTTGTCTGTGCAGCCGGTTTCCCAGCCGTAGTCGATTCTCGATCGATGAGCCCAGCCGATCTAAACCGCGACTCCTACCCTGATTCCGACTAGCCCGGTCTGCGATCCCAGCCGAGTCTTACTGGAGTCTATCCTAGCCGCGACTACTACCTATCATCTAGCAGCAGCCTACCTCCATTCCAGTTGGGGAGTCATCATCTCACTACCCTCGGGGTCAAGGCAGTATAGTCCAAGATCAATTCACCCAACTTCAACTTTAAATTAAGCAGCAAAATGAATCTATTCAGAAACAAATAACTGCCCTTGGAGAAGCTCTTGGAACGACGTTGAATGTTCAGTAAGATCTTTCTTTCAATCTACCAATTTACTCAGGAAATCCGATAACTTCTTTCCCTACTTTACCTACACCAATTTATTGTCTGGTTTTATGGGAAACTTTGTAGGCTTTATTGTTAGGAAAAAATTAAATGGTCACAATTATTTCTCATGGTCACAATCAATCAAGATGGTCCTCAAGAGTCATCACAAATTCAGGTAGTTAACGGGTGAAATACCGAAATCGAGACTAAGTGACCCTCAAGAACGTATCTGGAAGGGAGAGGATTCCTTACTCCGATCTATTTTAATAGATAGTATAGAGCCTCAGATTAGAAAACCTCTATTGTATGCTACTACTACTCGAGATATTTGGGATGCTGTTCAGAAGTTGTATTCTAACCCAGCTCTACACTTTACGCAAGCAAGTTCACGAATGCAAATAGGGAACGATGGATGTAACAACTTACTTCAATAAGTTGTCTCTTCTTTAGTAAGAGATGGACTTATGTTGCACGATGGTTTGAGACTATCCTTGTGCGGGAGTCCAACATTTCAAGTCTGAGGAAACTAATCGGATCTATGATTTCTTTGCAAGTCTGAATTCTATGTTCGATGTTGTATAGAGCCGAATACTTGGACATCGTCCAATACCATCATTTATGGAAGTCTGCTCTAAAATACGCCTTGAGGAAGACACGTCCAGTGCCATGAATAATATCCTGATTTCGTTGATTGATTCTATTACATTTAAAACATTTGGTTCTATTAATGACAAACAAAACAGTAAGCCTCCCCTAGTTTGTGAACACTGCAAGAAGCCTTGGCAAACCAAAGACCAGTGCTGGAAGTTGCATGGTCACCCACCTAATAGTAAACGACGTTAGTCAAGTACTGGATGAGCACTGACGAGTGAGTCAGCAAATGGAGGTCCACAGCCTTAGAGTCAAGAGACTAGCCAAAATAACTCCAATGTTATGGGTGTCAGCGCGATTGCCCAGTCAAGTACGATCCAATCCTTTGGCCTTATTAGTATGAATGGTAGCAAACCATGGATTCTAGATTCAGGGGTTATAGATCACTTACCCGACTCCTCTGACTAGTTTATTTTCTACTGTCCAAATGCTGGAAATGAGAGAATCAAAACTGCAAATGGGTCTTTTGCTCTTATGGTAGGGAAAGATCATTTTTCCCCGTTTGAGGGTTTAACTCTACAAAATATGCTGCATGTTCCTAAAATTTCTTATAATTTATCATTTGTTAGTAAAATTACGAGAGATTTGAAATGTCAGGTTACTTTCTTACCCGATGTTGTTATATTTCAGGAACTGAGCTCGGGGACGACGATTGGCACTGCCCGGCATGATAGAGGGCTCTATTTCCTTAATGCAGATACTTCTTCTAGGATATGTGACAGGACTAATTTACTTTCATTGTGTTTTTTTACTTCTAAAAAAAGATTACATGTAGTGGCATTATTGTCTTGGACATCCTAGTTTATCATACATGAAGTATTTATTTTCCCATCTGTTTCACAATGTTAATATCTTTGCTTTGACTTGTGATGTGTGTATTTGGGCTAAACAACCTCGTGTGTCGCTGGGCTCTCAGCCTTATAAGCCATCCAAGTCATTCTCTCTCTTCCATAGTGATGTTTGGCATCCTTCACCTATTACTACCTCTATTGGCAGATGCTGGTTTGTGACCTTCATTGATGATCACACTAGGCTTACTTGGGTTTTCCTTCTCACTGATAAATTTGAAGTTTCGTCAGTTTTTCAATAGCTCTATACTACTATAGAAACCTAGTTTGATATGAAAATCACTATCCTTCGAAGTGATAATGGTCGCGAATTCATCAATAGTTCATTTCAGGAATTTTTAGCTTCTAAGAGGATTGTCTATCAGAGTTCGTGTGCATACACTCCCCAACAAAATGAGGTAGCTGAACGAAAAAACTGTCACCTGGTCGAGGTCATGCGCTCCCTTATGTTGTCAACTTCCCTTCCGTTCTACTTATGGGGAGATGTTGTTTTAACAATAGCTTATTTGATAAATCGGATGCCTTCCTATGTCTTAAAGTTTCACACACCCCTGGAATGTTTCATGGAGTTCTACCCAATAACCGCCTTATCCCTGATGTACCTCTTCGGGTGTTTGGGTGTGTCGTTTTTTTCCATACCCATGGTCTTAATTGCACCAAGTTTACCCCCCCCCCCCCCCCATACTCAGAAATGCGTCTTTGTTGGTTATCCTCTTCATCAACATGTGTACAAATGTTATCACCCATTTTCACGAAAGGATTATGAGATACATCTAGTGGAGGATTAATGTAAATGAGATTTACGTTAAGTACCATGGAATAGAAAAAAGCTATGGTTTATATGTTTCATGAGATGAAATATTAAAACTATAGGTTATAAATATAGTATGATAAATTGGTTAACATTTATATTTATAATAATATTAATTATTGGATAATTATCTCTTTTTCTCTAATAACCAATTGAGTGGGAGGTTATTGGTGGTTTCATGATAACCGTGAGATAAAAGAAAAAATGTTTTCCTAAATTTAGTAAGAAGAAAAAAAAGAAGAAAAAAAAAGATTTGCAAAGATTTGAGATTTCCAATCTCAGAAAATACTCACGAATATTTGTCAAGTAAATAAGATTTACTAAGTGACAGCTCGGAGTTAGCTAAACGATTATGGAGTGTTCTTAGGCGATAGACACTCAGCTAAGTGATAAGCTAAATGATCGCATAACTTTTGCTAGACGATCGCATAGCTTTTCCTAAACGATTGGACATCGACCTATGCGATAGGTTGTTCCATCTCTCACTTGCTCAATCGTTTACGCGATTGTGGTTCCTTCGATTTTCAGCCTCAAAACCAAGTCTACATAGAGCCTACCCTTTGGATTCTCACACCGAGAATACCAAGGTAACCTTCTTAGTGGTGTCATACTTAACTCGATACTGTTGAGATTTTGTGGAGGCCGTTCGTAATGTTCAAGTTGTTCGTGACCTTGGCGATCGCTTAGTTCGAGTGCGCAGTGTTCGTGTAGTGTAACGGTTGTGTTGGATGAGCGTTCGTGTGTTGTTATGTTGCTGTAATCGAGCATTCGTAATTAAGGAACTCGAAAATGAATCTACAAAAATGTGTTGATTCTTGTTCTTGACTTTTTGTATAACATACTGTAATTTATGTATTTCGCATAAATTACAGTATGTTATACAAAATCGATAGATCCAGTGACGGCAAAAGTGAACGATGCTTGAGCAGTGGTGAACGGAGGTCATGAAGAAGAAACTGACGCGGCGGCTTTGGGCGGCGTCGGACGGGCTCACGAACGTGAGGAAGAAAATGGGGGTGGGGTTTGACTTTTTATAAAAAAAACAATAATAATAATAATAAAAAACAAAAAAAGAAATAAATATAATTACATTCAATTTCTTTCCGTTTTATACTATTAAATTCCTTTTCGTTTCAAAAGAAAATTAATTCCTGCCATTATTTTTCAATTTCAATAATTTCATGCCAACAATTAAATTTCCGCACATACACTTGAAGTCCAAAATTCAAAAAATGCCCTTCAACTAATAACAATTTCTGAAATTCCAAATAATAAAGTTACTGAAATTACATTATTACTAAAAAATGTGCGGGGTGTTACATTCTTCCCTCCTCAAAGAACTTTCGTCCTTGAAAGTTCATTCTTGAAAAAAAAAAAAAAAAAAAACTCCGAGGGTGTTACATTCTTCCCTCCTAAAAAAACTTTCATCCTCGAAAGTTCATTCTTGAAAAAGCTCCAGGTACTGGGCCTTCATCTCATCCTCTTGCTTCCAGGTAGCCTCCTTGAACTAGTGATTCTTTCACAGGACTTTCACAAAAGCAATTTCCCTACGGCACAATGTCTTTACCTCTCTGGCGGGAAATTCTACAGGCTTCTCCTCAAAGCTCAAGTTATCATTCAACTACAATGACTCAAAGTCAACTACATGGGACGGGTCTGTCACATACTTCCTTAGCATCGAAACATGGAAGACATTATGAACTGAAGATAGTGCTGGGGGCAATGCCAAATGGTAAGCTACGGGGCCAACTTGTTCCAGGACCTCGAAAGGTCCAATGAATCTCAGACTCAACTTTCCCTTCCTGCCAAACCTCAGAATACCTTTCATGGGTGCCACTTTTAAGAACACTTTCACCCCAGTCTCAAATTCTAGGTCCTTACGTCTTACATCGGCGTAGCTCTTCTGTCTGCTCTGAGCTGGTTGCATACGAGCTTTGATCTTCTGTATTGCCTCATTTGTGGTCTGCACTAGCTCAGGACCTAGCAACTTCCTCTCACCAACCTCACCCCGGCATACTGGAGACTTGCAACTCTTTCCATATAGGGCCTCAAATGGCAATGTGCTAGTGGCAATCTGATAGCTATTATTATATGCTAATTCCATTAAATGCAGGTGAGAGTCCCAACTCCCTAAAAACTCTAGTGCACAAGCACACAACATATCTTCCACTATCTGGTTCAGACGCATCAAATCGAGTACCTAATGCTAACTGGAGACTCTTTAAAAAAACTAGATACAAAATGAGGGTCATCGTTTGACATAGCTAAAACTAGTACCAAAAGAGGTGTAATAACCCCTTCCATAAATAACTATGAAACTTAAGATGTTGAAAATCAGCAACACTTCTACACATTCGAGCTGAGAATTGTGGAAACGGTCATGAATTTAAGAAAGTCTTATATACTAAAAACATATATCTGAGCCTATCATGTCATAGGGAAAACTTCATATGTTCAGTGAAGAAATTGGTCATACTATATAATGTGTCATCTGAAGATACGTACCAGAACAAATCTAGTCAATTGAAAACTGCTTCTACTCTAGAAGCGCCAACTGGGATGTCTTTCCTAGGGTCTACATGTCTGAGAATAACTCTGTCTAATTAAGTCTCACATTCATGAGAAACTCATTACGAGGCTCTATGCTGTCATGAGCTATAAAACTTGTTTGAGCCATCCTCATATTATTCTTTAGACTTGAAACAATCACATATCATTACTTAGATCCTGCTGCGAATGAGTCCAGAATTCCCCCCGAAAATGAGGTTTTGAAGTCCCTGGATGCTAAAGCATAAGTGAATTGATAACACATTTTCATAACCTTGTAATAACTGTAATTGATTCTTGAAGTCATTTTTTTTAACGATAAAACCTTCTTGATTTATAAGTCCTAGCTTGGATTACTCGTACTCCCTAATGCTAGTTAAATTATTGCCCATGCAAGAGAATACATACTATCTTGTAATGCTCCAAGCCCACTTTTAGTAACTTCTTACTATCAACTCAACTTTATTGCCAAGTCTATCCCTTATACCAATGGTTATATTGGAAAATCCAACTTACTTACTTTTGTGCATATACCATTATTCTCTACCTCGAGTTGGATTATTTTCTTTTCACAAACAAATTGATGGTCTTTCTAGTTTATGTTTCAAACACTTGCACACAAAGTCAAAATCCCTTAAATCTTACTAATGCCCTCAATGTTTTACGTCTTAACTAATGAAGCCTCAACATAACATATTAATAATTCTCGAACATCTACTGTTACTAGTAACTCTTTTTGAACTTATCCCTTTTCAACCTTCTGGTTCGGTAACAGATTCTTGTGTTAAAAAAAAGTTCCATACCAATCATCTATGTAAGCTATCTTTCCATCTAATACATATTGTCCCAAAGACCCACATGATCATTAGATATTTTTCTTTTACACCAAAATAAATACCTTGTAACCCCTCATATCCTTCCTCCAATCCACACTTAACTAGGAATATTGAATGCATTAAATTCCTTTCTCTTTCCAAAAAGTAAACTTCTTTGGATACTTCTCTCTCCTTTACACTTATCTTTGATAAAACCACTAAATTGAAGACACCTCTTTTTTTTTTTTTCACTGTCCAATTGGAACATAATCTCTTTACTAAGTTATATTTTACTTAACTCCTCTATAAGCCTTATCTTTCTCATTAAGAATTTCCATCTCGTAGAATTCTCCTTTGCCAATTTGCATACTTTTAAACTCCAAAAGACTTTTGTTTCTTCAAATTTGCATAACTTGGATCTCCTCATCACAATAAGGTTATGGATTTAATCAATCTAGGTACTCTAAAATAATCCTTCAACCCAAACGAATAACACTATGCTTTAACCCCTTTAAGTCTAAACTCATGTCCAACTATTTTGGCTTCCTTTAATGACATCAACTTAGTTAGATATTACAAAAGAATCCTTCATATCACTACACATACTTTACCTAATCCATCAAGTCGTAGTATTACCAAAGTGATTATCTTATTAATCCTTTCGAAAATTCCTCTTAAAATGTTTGGTTTTAATACCTCAGAACCTTTAATAAATCCATAGTCTCTTCTTTTTATCCTTCTTATCCATAAAACAAATTTGAAACTTATATTTGAGTATGTGGCCTGTGAAGAAATTTATACTACCACCGATTGCACTATCCAACACAAAACATAACACTAGTCCTTGATCAATTCTTGTCTCGACAATTTTATTCTTTGGTTTAAACATTTAAATACCTTCATTCCTAAATTGTCATAACTCTACATAGTTTCACCAATCTTTAGCATTGCTGAACTGAGGTATATATTTGTTCATTTCTAACATAATTTCCATGAGATTAACTAGCGCTAAGTGACCCCATAATTTACTCTATTTTATTTTTCTCCTTTTGTAGTGTCGTACCTGATAATCCTCTTATAATAACTTCTAAAGAGTCACTGAACTAGCATTAGAACATAACTGGTGCATTTAAGCTAAACAAATATTTTAATGCACAACTATCATAAAACTTGTAATTGATAAGACGTACCTGGCAATGACGAGGAATCCGTTCATAGGCCACAGGGACAATCTAGGCTTACATAGTAAGTCAGTCTACAGAACCCAAAACATGGGCTCTGATACTAACTGTAACGACCCAACCCCATAGGACTTAAGTTAGGCCATTAATAAAAGCATGCATGCATGGAACTCAAAACGACACTCAGTTATGGCGAAATAAATGCTAATTAAATAAGGTAAGTTCAAAAGACTTTCATTAAATTCCAATACTAAAACAATAATAGGATACCCATAATTCATGAACGATAATAAATAAGTCTGAAAAACAATTCTTAAAAGTGAGTTTTAAACATCAAAACTAAAGGTTAAGAGAAACATGAAAAGAACTCTAAATTTCACGAATTCCGCTTGTCTTCGTTGGTGCATCTCTACCCTTACCTGAAACAACAACATGAGAAAGAATGAGTATAAAATACTCAGTAAGTAACCCCACTACTGGGGTCAGGCTGGGCATCTATGTCCTCTAGATACCCACCTCTGGTGAAACATAAAAACTGCTCTAGTCCTCATGGAACACATATGCACATGAAATAAGAAGAATACTGAGTCCTATCCTACTGTAGTTAAGTATGCCCACTACCTCTGGTGAATCCCGAAGGAGACATAAACTAGTGAATCCCGAAGGAAACACAAACTGGTGAATCCCGAAGGACACATAAACTAGTGAATCCCGAAGGAGACACAAACTTGTGAATCCCGAAGGAAACACAAACTGGTGGATCCCAAATGAAACAAAAATCTAATGGGCATCTAACTAATCAGTAAGGACATTTGCATAGTCTGGACATCATAATCATCACTGTACGAATCTAAGACATACATATAAACCTCAACATCATGGCTCTACAACATACACATATATCTCAACATCATGGTTCTACAACATACATGTACACGTCAACATCATTGGATCAAATATAACCATGTGGAAGCACATACCATCTCATACTAGCATTCAAGTGTCTATGTGCGTAAATAAATAATTCAGATCTCGTGCTAGAACATACTTTGATCATATTATACTATCAGTCTATCATACTGTCATTCTGCCATAACATTTATTTATCATGCTAGCATACATCTAATGCCTGGCCCGTGGGCAGTTACAGTAGTAAGATTACTTACCTTGATATTAGGTCGAACCAAAAAGTAATTGAATCTTTGTGAAATTCTTGAATCCTTAATCAAGCCTAAACATAAACCAAGTTTTAAAATTAATAGTTAAGGCCAAATTTCAAACACCCAAATATTACAAAATATTTCCAGATAACCTTACTTAAGATGTGGTCCAATTCGAATTCACCTTCCAAACCTCCAATTTTAAGTCCAAATAATTAGCAAACCAAACTGTTCTTCATCTTGAATGAAATTCTTGAATCAACCCCCTAATCATAATTTGAAATTAGGCTTACATGATTAAAGCTTGAATCAAATATATACTTCACTACCAATGTCTCAAATAAATTATCCATATGTAGCTTCGTCAAAAAATCACTTCCAAATGACTTTCCAAAATTTCTCAACAACCAAAACTAATCCACAAGAGGGTAATCAAAACATAAAACTTATCAAAACTCGCTAAAACAAACTCCAACTTCACAGAACAACACCTCGATACCTTCACAAACTTGAATCCAAAGTTGAAACAGAATGGGTATCAACCAATTGATGCCAAAAGTAAATGAGTATTCAAGAAACAACCGAAAAAAAACCCAAACGGGCAGAAATCTTATCCAAATCGATAGATCCAGTGACGGCAAAAGCGAACGATGCTTGAGCAGTGGTGGACGGAGGTCATGAAGAGAAACTGATGTCAGACGGGCTCGCGAACGTGAGGAAGAAAAGGGGGGTGGGGTTTGACTTTTTATAAAAAAAAAAAACAACAATAATAATAATAATAAAACAGAAAAGAAAATAAATATAATTACATTTAATTTTTTTCCGTTTTATACTATTAAATTTCTTTCCATTTCAAAAGAAAATTAATTCCTTTCATTAATTTAAAATTCCCGCACTAAGTCCAAAATTCCAAAAATGCCCTCCAACTAATAACAATTACTGAAATTCCAAATAATAAAGTTACTGAAATTACATTATACTAAAAAATGTGCGGGATGTTATATTCTTCCCTCCTCAAAGAACTTTTGTCCTCGAAAGTTCATTCTTGAAAAAAAAAACTCCGGGGTTGTTACATTTATAGTTTTAGATTTTCTTTAATTTCAGATTTAATATGACATTACATCATATTACACATGTAACCATAAGCTAAAATGAGCTAAAAGAACAAATTAAAAGTTTTTCCCATAGCCTCGTTTAGATAGTATACATTATTAAAACTAAATAATAAATTCTAATAAATTTAAAATTTAAAAAAAATAATTCAACAACCAATTAATTTTCATCTAGGTGGATAAAAAAAATAAATAAGAGGAGAGGGGATTAAATATTTGGGTGTAGAGTGGGTGAGAGTTAGAAAGTGAAAACAATCGAAGAATCACATTATTTTTACTCTTATTCCACATCGAAAAAGTTGAGGGATGAATGATTGCATACTTTATAAACAAGTATCTTATGTTATTTTAAATTTTGAAATAAAAAGAGAATTTATTTCAAATGTTAATGCAAAGAGCCAATCCAACTCCAATCTAATTTTGGTCTATCAAACAACATCTTTGAATCGGGTCATGAGCCTGTGTTTAAGAAGTTAGGCTGATCCAACCCAAATCCAAATAATGTTTAAGGATCATAAGACTCGAACTCATTCTTGAACTGACAAGAGAAATAATAGATTTTAATTTTTCATTTGTAAAAATAGCAAATCAACATTTCATTTGTAAAAATGGAAAAACGAATTAAAAAAAAAAATTAAGTCTAAACTACCTTAACCATACAAATGAGATTGCAGTTGACTTATTAAGTAATATTGTATACACTGTAATTACTACAAATATTTAGAGACTATTAATGTCTCTCTTGGCTAGGCTCTGAGCACCACATCAACATCTTCTCCAACCAAGTCACCACCATTTTCCTCTCCAAAATCAGGTCCTCCAACAGTGACAACACCTTTAACTTCAATTCTGTCTTCATCCCTTGCTCCGTCAGACATGGCTCCCTCTCTTTCCACCAAAACTTCACCACTAGTTTTGGCTTCAGCTCTTTATCCACTGGAACCACGAGTAATCACTCCAGTTTCATCTTCTTTTATCTCAACTACTCCTCTAATACAAGCTCTATCGCCGACCTCAACCCCTAGCAATGGTGTTGTTGTGAATAGAACATTGTCTTTGAATCTATCATCACAATCATAAACTCCTCCACTCTGCTACTTTAAATGTGATCAATCTGTCTACACTCTTTACTCTACTATTTTAAGAAAGCCACCAATGCAAAGAAGATGGGAGGGAGCATGCAACTCTGTTAGGTTAAAATAATTTTAGTATTTTTTCCAAAAAAAAAAAAAAAAAAAAAAAACTCGCACAGATTTTTTTAGAACTAAAAGAGAAATTCAATGATCCACAGAAAAGGAGAATAGAAAACGAAAGAGAAATCGTAACATAATATTTAATTAAAAAAATCTCATTTAATGATCCACTAAATTTCCTTGGATAAAAAGGTATATAACATTTTCTTAAACTAAAATATTGTATTGAATGATGAATCGAGCATTTCTTACGTTACAAACGTTTTTAAATATTAAGAAAAAACGTTTCAAAATAAAATAAAAACAAAAATATAATATTAAATGTGATTTCTTTGATTCGACGAAGAGTATTGTGGGGAAAAAAGAGTTTATTCAATACTTAAAAACCAATCAATAATAAATAATTTGATATCAAAACATTTTTTAAATTAAGACAAACAATTCATCTCTCATCCATCCATCCATCCCTCTTGATCTTACATAATTTCTGTTTTTTTTTTTTTTTTAAATTAAGTTTATATATACTATTTTTATCTATTGGTTTCTTTGTTTTCTTATCTATATTTCAGGGGTATTATTAAAAAATCAAACTAAAATTTGAATTTTTTTAAAAAAATTTAGCTAAGAGTTCAAGTGACTAAGAATGGATGAAAATTATAATTAAAAAAAAAAGGAAAAAAGCAGACCCAAATGAAAAAATTATTTTAAAAAAAAGATGATATAGTCACCCAACAGAAACGAAAAAGGAAGGAAACATATAATTTTGATCTAATTATTTTCGCCATAATTAAAATTGGAACAAGGATGAAATACATCAAATTGTATTTACAGATATAATCATATCATTGATCACTTAATTATAATCACTACCTCTATCTCTATCATTATCTTTACATGTTTCTTCTGTCTTTACATTTTTCATAAATTCTCATATTATCTTCTTATCAAGTTGTTCTGACTTTTCGAGATAGGATGTAATAGATGACAATTGGATGTATCTGTTCGGAGTGGAGGTGGTTACACACGTCGAACGAGTGCATTGATTCTTCCAATGTATATGTGAAAGGCACATGTAAAAGAAAGAAATAAATAAATACTTGCATTTACATTCTTAAAGAGAAATAATTTCATATGATCCCAAGTTTAGAGAAAATAAAAAAAAAATTAATTGAATAAAAGTAGTAATTAATACAGTGTGAAACAATATATCATTTTGTGTGACTTCACAATAGATATATAATAACATTAGAATAAAAATTATTACGTTGTATATATTAACATACTATAATATTAACATATTAATTTGATAGAATAATTTTTCTCTCTTTGTACTAGATATAAGATTTTTTTTAAAAAACGATAGCATGAGAACATCAAAATAAAAATTGTTACATGATCTAAAATTCAAATATTGATTGTAACTTAAAAAAAATTGTATAATATTTATTATGAGTGATAAATTGCGAAAGACTGCGATAGACATCTATTCGTGTCAATGATGGAAATCTACCACAATTTACTATTGATTGATAATGACATTTTTCTATACTTAGAAATATTTTCCAGAGTTTTATTATTTTAAACAACTACCCTTTAAAAATAGAGCTTCTGGTTGAAATTGCAAGGAAAGATACGTGTTAGAGAAGTTATATATCGCTTAAAATCAACATCTTCGTATATAGAAAAATTAAAGATAGTAGGAAAGAAAAGTCAAAGAAAAAGATTATAGAAGATTAGAGTGAGTTGCAAAAGCACCTATTTGTGGGAGGTAGGAGAACAACATGGAAAATTAGGAACATAGTTTTCATTCCCAAATTAAGAAATCTAAATTGTGTCTAGGTGCAATTTTCTTGAATCTCTTTGTTTGTCCCTTCCTCTTCTCCCTTCATATCCCAACATTAATTTTCATTATCTGATTGTAGATTAAAGATCTTGATTTTGTTATGGTCTATTTCAAATCTTTGAATATTGAGAAGGAAATTCATCCCTAATTAATCTTCAAATCCATTCGGTAATTATTTAAATGGTAAAATTGCTAAAAATATTTTCTAGTATAGTAAAATATCACTGATAGTTTGCGATAGATTTCTATTATTATATCGCGGTCTATCACTAATAGTCAATGACATTTTTCTATATTTGTAAATAAGTTTGTTCATTTTTCTTTATTTGAAAACAGCCCTAAAATATTATCCAATCACTTTCAAATCATTTTGAATGTGATTGATAGCTTATCCTCTTTTCATCTTCATTTTAAGTCAAGAAGCTAATGAAATGGTTATTTTGAAATAATGTCAAAGATTAAAGGTTAAAACAAAAGTTTTGAAGCGATAAAGACATAATTGAAACATAATTTAATCATATTTATGAATAATTAAATACCACCGTAAATTAATGCATTTAATTATAAATACATTTACCATCAATGTCGATATGTATCATTCGAATACTGATATAATATACAAGATTAAATCTAAGCAAAATAATGATACTAACACAGTAATTTGGCTCACAAAGTAAGATAACAATGAAGGGAATGAAAGGAACAGTTGAACAGATAATCAGAAACCTAAATACTAAGGCCCCGTTTGATTACTATTTGATTTTTGTTTTTGTTTTTAAAAATTAAGCCTATTCCATTTATATTTCATACAATAATTTGCTTCTTTCTTAAGTACAATGGTTAAATTCTTAGCCAAATTCAAAAAAATAAAACAACTTTTTGAAAGCTCCTTTTTTTAGTTCTCAAAATTTGACTTGGTTTTTTAAAATATTGGTAAGAAGTAGATAATAAAGAAAGAAATTTGGAGGTGGAAGTAGTGTCCATATACTTAATTTTCAAAAAAAAAAAACAAAAAACAAAATAGTTACCAAATGAGGCCTAAACTTCTCAATATTATTAAAAAACTACAAACAAAGCGCGTTTGAGCGATGAATCACAAGATGAAGATCCCTGAATGTCCAAAACGGTCAAACATTTGAAAGTTTAGTAATTTTAGTAATCACAACATAATCCATTTCATTTTTAGTGTTAATATAAACAGCCTTAGTAGAAATCAAATTACGATAGCAGACTGCCTATGTAATCGGGTTCAATAAAATCAAAACAAACCGTCATTTTGCATTTTAGAAGCGCAAATGACTCATTTATGTGTTTTCTAATTATAGGTAAAATAATAGAATAGGGTTGACAGTCAAATCCAGAGCTCATACCTAAAACGAAAAAATGCAATTGTCTACGATTACAAAGTTTTATATAGTATGTAAAAAATTCTGATACACCATCAATGAACCGAGACTTCTTTACCTTTAATTTCGACAAGGCCAAAAAGTTGTAAACAAATCCCGAATCGATGGCGCATCGAAATTCCCTATATACTATATATACAACTTTGTATATATATGTATGTATTCTTAACAAGCAACGACTTCCTATGTATATTTTAGAGAAAATTACAGTAGTTTTGATCTGTAAGTTTTGATTTAGTTTAATTTAGGTCTTTCAGTTTTTAGATTGGTCAACAATTTTATATTATTTAATGTTTACTTTTGGTAGCACCCCAAGTCACTCCGTCATTGTTTTTTTGTTAATTTGTCACAAGAAAACTGATGTCACACCTATTTTTAATTATTAAATTAACAATAAAAACTTCATAATAATAATACTTTTTTATTTAAAAAAACTAAATTTCTCTCTTTTTCTATTGAATCTCTCCTCTCGTGTGACAATAATCATTTTCAATTTTATTTTGAGACATAAATCATGGGTGTTTACCTAAAATAAATTATTGAGTTTGAAACTACAAGGCCTATTTGATAACGTTCATATTACTTATTTCTCGTTTTTGTTTCTCATTTATTAAAAAACTATCTCGTTTGATAATTGTTCTTGTTTCTTGTTTCTAAAATTGAAAAAATACTTTTGAAAACAGGATCAAATTTGTGAAACTACAATAAAATAATTTCTCCCTTTTTGATTATCAAAGAATTTGGCTCATAGGTAGAGTGGCGTGCCTTAGACTTAAGGTTGGCAACGCGGGTCGGGGGGGAGGGGGAGAGTTTCGTGTCCTCGTCCCCATTGAGGGATTTTACCCCTATCTCCGCCCCCTCCCCACCATTTAAAGGCGGGGATGAGGGTGGGGATTCCCGGTCGAGTGGGGATCCATTCTCCATTTTCCCTTTTGTTTCTCTATTGGAACTTTTTTTAAAAAAAATTATATTGAATATTGCAGGTGCCTATGGGGATCGAGAATAACAAAGGGAACATTTATATAGGTATTACAAGTCCAAAGAGTGTGCCTGAAGCTTATTATAATCAATTTCAAAAGGATTTTTCAATGTTTTTGAAGTGTCGAGCCGAGGAATTGGTAATTGGTGGACGTATGGTCTTCACATTAGTTGGAAGAATAAGTGATGATCCATCAAAATCTGGAGCTTATAATAATTGGGGGCTCTTGGCTTTAGCTCTCAATAACATGGTAGCTGAGGTAATATTCACTTTCTTCGTGGTTTCATGTTTATTTAGTCTCGAAACTTTTAATACTGTACATTTAAATGCACTAGAATATCTCGATTAGATTACAAAATTTTAACACTTTTATTATATCGTGTGCTCGATGCATTTTCACAACCACAAAAAAATCAATATAGAGAAGAGTTGAAAAAGAATTGAATGGATCAAACAAGATACAAAGCAAACTTGTGAAAAGAAAAGCAAGGAGAGATAAATGGAAAGCAGAAAAATCATATGAAAGCATTTAGATTAAGAGCAATAGTGGTGGGGAAACAGAATTTAAATTTCACGATTAGATTAAACATAGAATTTAAATTTATTATATGATCAATTAATTTTTATAAATTTCGAATTTGCAAAGGACTTATACAAAATTAAAAATTTATGAATTTATTAGACACAAATTAACAATTTTAAAGATTTATTAGATATTTCTAAAACGTCAAGAATCAAATAGATACCAATCTTAAAAAACATGTAATTTAACTTTTTCTTTCTTCTTCTTCTTCTTGGTTGCTAGATTATAAGTTTGGTCTCTCTAAATTTTAAGGTTAGTGTTTATTTGGTCTATTAAGTTAAAAAACTATCTAGTTGGTCCTTGAATATTAAACTCCGTTTGGTAACCATTTTGTTTTTGGGTTTTTGTTTTTGAAAATTAAGCATATTTCCTCCCCATTTCTTATAAAGATTTGTTTCTTTATCAAGTATAATGGTTGAATTTTTAGTCAAATTCTAACTACAAAAACAAGTTTTTAAAAGCTACTTTTTTTAGTTTTCAAATTTTGACTTGATTTTTTAAACCATTGTTAAAAAATAGATAACTAAGGAAAAAACTTGAAGGTGGAAGTAACGTCTATAGACTTAATTTTCAAAAACAAAAAAAAAAAAAACCAAATTGTTACCAAATTGTTACCAAACGGGACGTAAAAAATTTATAATAGGTCAATAAAGTTTTAAAAAAAAGTCTAATAATATGTCCTTGATTTTATACAATTGTATCTATTTGGTCCCTAAATTTTAAAAGATGTCCAACTGATCCTTGAACTTTCATTTTTGTGTCAAATAGATCCTTGACCTATTAAAAAAAAAAAAAAAATTCATGGACCTACTAAACATTAGACAGAAAATTTGAATTCTTATTAAATTTAAAATTCAATTTTATATCTAATGTATCATTTAATTTAAAAAAAATCCGAAATACGTAAATGACACAAAGAAAGCAAACTGAAATTTCAACCATCTATCAAATGTATTAAACTTCAAGAATCTTTGAGACAAAATTTAAAGTTGACAGGTTATATTATAGGCATGTTTCAGAAAAGTAATTTGATTTTTTTTTTATATATTTTAGTAGTATGCTAAAATTCAATACATTAATGTAAAGGGAATTGTGGAAGAGAAAAAGGCAGATTCATTAATGTTCCATTCTATATGCCATCACTGGAATGTATCAACCTCACTATCTCCTTAAATAAAATCAAACGATCCAAAGTTGCTACAAATTAAATATGCCATGTAATTCAATCATGGAAAGGTTGAATACAAGGCAAATATTGAATTATCGTAATAAAATAATCTCTAACTTTGTATTTCTCTACATGAAATTAAATGGTTTTATTTCGGATTTGTATTTACTATCATACTAAAGTTGTTACTATTTGTTTATTTTTTGTTTTGTTCTCTGTCATGTGAGTTATGGTATATGAAAATAATAGGAAAGTACCTATCACACGTAAAGAATGTCACAAACTATGTCATGGCAATTACAAGAATATTCAACAAACAAAAATACCAAATAAAAATAACACCAAAGATTGTTAACCAAGTTTGGTGATATCATACATGTGGGGGGCAGTGTGCTCATTAAAATATAACTTTATTAATATAACTGATAAGCAATTACAACATAGTACTTATGTGTATTGCAACTCAAATATAGTGACCTTTGTTAGTTTAACAACTCCACCATCTACCTAGGTTCCCCCTAGATGTGAGACACTCTCTCTAGAATACTTAGGCTCCCCCTAACCAAAGATATCAATGAAAAATGTCTTAGTAGACTCCTTCTCACTAGCACTCTTGTAGGAACCTATGAAGGCTCTGAGTTAAAACGTAGAACATCTCAATTTTCATTATTTCACCGAAACAAAAATTATAGAACAAATTGTGCATTCAAAAGGTAATTTACAACATGCTATTGTAAAAGAACAGAGAGAATTAAGGTTAAGAAAACATTAACCTTGAAGAACAATTTTCTTCTTCCCAAATCCTCTTCTCCATAATAGTTAAGATCAAAATACGAACGGTCCAAAATAGCCACCATCAAAACATCTTCCTCCGTATTCTTTATAGATATGAGAATCTTGAAGGAGGTGTGAGCTCTTAGGTGTTTGGAAGAGAGGGAGGAACTGAGAGGAAAGATTAAGTTCTGGGGAAAAACAATTTTGTGTCTTACGGAGAGAAAAGGAATTGATTATTATTTTTCTCAAGATCTTCTGTGAAGAAGAAGACACCCTCCCACACTGAAAACCAACCAATCATACGTAGTGAGTTGAGAGAAAGATCAGGGGAGGGAAGTTATTTCCCTTCCTAAAAAAATTTAAAAATTAAAATTAAAATAACTAATTAATTAATTAATCTCTCTCAATAATGCATGATATTTAATATAAATTTCATTTATATTAAATTAAATTATATGAACGCAATTCATATAATTAATATTTGAATCATATTCAAATATTTATTTCCTCTCAAATAAACGTTATATTATAATGTATCAAATACATTATAATAATTATATCAAATATATTAAATAACATTAATTATATCACATATAATTAATTCTCTCAATTAATTTGAACAATTCAATTTAATCCAATATTGATTCTCATTTAATCCCTATTGAGCTACAGAGGGGACCTCATGGACCTGTAGATTGAAGCTTCAAAGGTACTTGAATAATTAATTATCATACACCCTCCCAGATTACCCTCTCAACCTGGAAGAAGGTATGACCTGCAACAGTTATCAACCCTTTTGTCGGTACTTACTACCTATTAACCTGCTTAACCTACTTAGAAATCTTGATAACAACAAACATGTTTATATAACATTCAACAACCAACAATCACAAACCAACTGGGTTTCACAGTTGGTTATGGCCATCCTAGTGAAGTAAAGTCTCTGTCATGAATGACATTATATAACGAGACTAAAATAATTCATGGTCCGATCTTATACAAACTTCTTTGTATAGGACGCACCCGCTCGCATGTCTCCACATGAATGATCAAGATCAAACCATCTGTAGCAAGTCACAACACTTGTAACTATTCTACAAAGTGGGCCACATCCATAGCGTTACCAGGATAAGGTTTCTTCACATCGCCTAATGCATGAAGTTAAACGATCGTTTAACTACTGAAGCTCAATGACGAAAAGAACAGAGGCTGATTTTTTGGAACTGCAACTCGGCCTTTTCGCTTGTTTCTTCGATTTACAACCTAATTTCAACCCTAATGACTCTAAATAAATTACAGACTCTTGAAAATACATTAAAACTCATCAAGAAAGAGCCAATTACAATTTAAATAGAAAAACAAAGCGAATATAAAAGCCAAAACTGAACGAACCATATCAGTATAGAAGTTTCATAATTCTCATATAAAACACCCACTAAACCAAAAATTAAACCGAATTGAATGCTTATAGATGCTCTGATACCAGTTGTTGGAAGGTACCAATGTATAGCGTAAGAAACTAGGATCCATAAGCACTCTAATTCATTAATTTTGGTATAAAAGAAAACATACTTCAATAGAAATAAATGGGTTTCATGACACACCTTTAAAGAACATCCTCTAAGCTTTGATTCAGCTGCAAATCTCCACAGAATCTTGTTGTAGACCACCCCAAGATCTTCCCTATTATCCTCTTAGAGCTCAAGATTGAGTAGTGGGACTCAAAATAAGCTAGAATTAAGGGAATTTGGAGAAGCTCACAATAGCAACCAAGTAGAAGAACAACCTTCTTCTCTCAAAATTTTCTAAAAAATTTTGTTCGATTACCATCACTTCAAAACACTCCAATTTCTTCAATATATTGCAGACATTCATGCAATGAAATTTGCTGCATGAGATGTAGCTCGTGCTTGGAGTTTGTGAAGAGTTAAGTGGGTTGTTGGTGAGCTAGGTGTAACGACCTGAGTTCAAGAGGGATACATGAATGAACTGGTATCACATCTGCACGAGAGGGATCCTGAGGACATGAAAGTAAGGTTAAGAAAGGCTTAAAAGAATTGAAAGTTACTGCCTATACCAACGAAGGAAAAAACAATTTTCCAATTTTTGTGTTTTTCTTTTTCTTTTTCAATTTTATCTAAATTGATTTCATAATCAATTTTATTTAATAAAACTGAAAATATTATTAATTTTACAAAATTAATTTTATAAATTAATTTTCTTTAATAAAATTAATAAATAATTATTTAAACAATTTAAATAATTCTAATTAATAATATCAAATATTAAATTAATTTTTTTACATAATTCCATCTTCAAATATTTAAATCATATTTAAATATTATCTCTCTAAATTCATTTAATTCTAATTTGAACACTTCAAATTAATTTATCACGCTATTTTAGAGCTTATCTATTTACGAGCTTGTAGGGGAACTTCGCGGACCTACAGATCATGGGCTCCAACGATCTGAGATTAATCGGTTAAACTCATTAGACCAATCTAACCCCTATTCGTTAACTAATGGGTGATTCTACTAAAGCCTATAACTAAACTCCCCTCACTGTAGATATATTATGTCCACTCGATATAACCATGATTAGTAAATTAACCCTTCACAGATTGCTCGTAATAACGGCTGGGTCGAATCTCTGTTTTACGCCCGAAATTACCTCTTGTTCCTTAAGTTCCACTAATCCCCTAATAAACAATTGATTTGTGATCCAATCAACAAATTGAATCCCTCTCAAGCCAATGAGAAGATGATGCCTCTTGTTCAAGACCGAAAATCAGCACTTAAAGGGAACAACCTCTCTACTAACCCTAATCGGGTAGGAGTGAATTCCCATTTGCACCCTATGTTCCCAGCTATTCATCTGGTCTTATCCCCAAAATGGTAAGCTTATTGAGCAGAGGTAATTGGTCTACTCTCACCGTTTGCAGATCAAAGGATAATTCCGAACAAATAGGAGTTCATAGTTAGCTCAGGATTAAGAGTAAGTTACCTAGGTCATCGCTTTGAAATAGTCAGCTTAAACAGTAAAGAACGTTATAAAATAAGAGTGACTGGTTTCGTGGTTCGATTTTGTACAAAACTCATTTGCACAGTATACCCTCACTCCTCATGTCGCAACATAAATAAATTAGGACCACTTCGTTTGTAGCACTTTACAACTCTTTATAACAACTACAGAGTAGGTCGCATCCAATAGTGTTAACAAAATAAGGTACCCAACCTTATTCATATACTGTAGATCATTTTGACTTTTTACTCAAACCTGATCCACTTGGATGTCTCCACATAATGTTTAAGTACTCATATAATAGTCAAGGGACTTAGGTTTATTGGATTTCTAAAAACAATATATTCAACAACTTTATTGAATTCTTAGAATAAGTTCTTAATGTTTACAAACCATGAGTTTTAGGACATAAAACCCAACAAACTCCCACTTGGACTAAAACTCTAGTGGTAACTTATATATCCGATATATAAGACTAAGTTTCTGAGTTTTATAGAGAAATGCAATAAACTAGGGCATACCATACCTTTGGTATCTCATACCCGATATTTCTCCCACTTGCCCTAAGTTATTTATTAACCTCTGGTATGTCTAGTCTTACTAGATGATTCTTAAACACTTTAGACGAGAGAATCATTGTAAACATATTAGTGTACAATAGTCTTTTTATTAAACTATATGGGGAATGCATCTAATTCTCCATAATGGCCAGGAAGCACATTTTCCTCCCACTACATTGAGGTACTCTTAACTCTTTCATTAAGATGGTCTAACCTGCCTTAACAACTCTTGTTAACAGTTATATCTATAAATCTTAAAATTTTTATACTTCGATCTTTAGCTGTTTAAATATTTGAATATTTGCAAATGTCTTTTAACAATTTGTTTCTTAACAGAAGTTACTATGAGATAGAACAAATATATTTCCTGAAAATGAACATTTCATTCAAAAACAAAAATATGTACAAAAGGTTCATAACAGAATTTAACAAAAACAGGTAATTTACATCTTCATCAACCACTTCTCTTACTGGATGAGCTGAGCAAACAGTCTCTAGGATCTAAGCAGCCTATTTGTCTTTCTCTACTCTCTTCTCTAGAAGATATTTAGGACAATTTCTCTTTCAGTGCCCTAGTTCGTTGCAGTGGAAACATTTCCCTTTCTCTGCAGCGGGTTTCTTGCTTTTCTTGCCAGTAGGCTTCTTTTTCCCTTTCCCTTTGTCTTTCTTCGCTAGAATACTCTTAGTCTGCGAAGAGGAGGCAACTTCAGGCTTGGAGGAAATACCTCTCTTCTCAGCAGAAGCAACATTTACTTCTAGTACTGGTTCTAGACCCTTAGTTCTCAACATGGTTTGAAAATCATATAGCTCATTAAGTAGAGTTTGTCAAGTTGTATTCGATTTTATTCATCAAGGCATTGGTACAAAATTGCAGAAAACTCTTCAGAAGGGATTCTAGAATAAAGTGAACTTGACTTCTCTCATCCATCATAGCATCGTTCACTTTAGCCACATTAAAATGGACCATCATGTTCAGAACATGTTCACGAACATTAGTCCCCTCTTTCATGCGACTATTGTAAACGTATTTGATAGCATCATGCCTCTGGTGAAGGACGGCTGTCCAAACATCCTTCTTAAAGATTCTATATTCTCTTTGGCAGTACTCATATCCTCGTGTTTTTTTGTCAAGATGTCAGACAGGTTGGCGAGAATATACGCATGGGCTTTATCATTCGCCCTGATCTATCTATCAAATGCTTCCCGAACGGTTTGATTGAAATTTGAGCTAGGAATGGGAGGAAATTCCTCTGTTAAGACAAATCTAAAATTGTCTATCGTGAGTATTGTATTCAAATTCGATTTCCAGGTTACATAGTTGTCCCCAATCAGTTTGTCCGAAGCCAACAATTGTATAATAAAACTCGTCATTATGAAATTATAAACAAATTTTATAAGTGAATTGCTTTTAAATCCAATCAAGTTTTAGCAAAGTGATAATGTACCCATAATCATTATTTTTGCAACGATACTTAAGTGATTTAGAACAAATGCTTCCGTGAGGCAGTCAAGAATTCCTTCACAAAAGCAAGACAGTTCTTGGCCAAATACTATCTCTAAGATAACTCATATTCTGATAGTTATTTAGCTATCATTTTCGGTCAAGATCATTACTAACATTTAGTAAGACTTGTAAGTATCGACCGACCAGTTTCAGATCTTATAGAACAGTATGAGTATGCCTCCAAAATAGAAGACAATACCAAAGACGAAACCATAAGGCCCTATTCATTTTACTAAAGCCTAGGTTGTTCCGAATCCTATCTTACAACCCTCCGTAGGGATCGTCGTGGTTAATGACTAGCTAATGCCACATAAAAACGATAGCAGGCATAACATAACAATCTCACAGTTCAAACTAATGGAGAAGACCGTAGGACAATGTTGACATATTTCCTTCACCCACTTATTATGAAAAACTTCCCCCATTTACCTTGTTATTGACCGATGCAAACACTTTCCGTATGGAGCAGTCGAGATAAAATCAACAAGAAGCCGAGCATGGATCTCACGGTGTAAACTCTTGAGAACGTGAGAGCTAATAACTTTTATTCTCCCACTGAAGTGTTCTAAATGTTTGGGTATATTTATACTTAGATTCTTTTTGGCTAATAAAAATAACCCTAAGTATATGTGGTTTATCCAAGTATTATAAATGGATTTAAATCTACGATGTCTAGGAGAAAAACCGTTTTTATTACCTCACACTACTCACAAATGCTCTTAAAACCGGTTACCAACGCTCAATTATTTGACTATAATCCCCTAGGTAGGAGGTGTTCTGTAGACCGTCAACTTAAATACCCCCAGCCTTCGATAGGTTTATATACTGGTTGAGTTTGTAACCCTAGTTTTATAAGTTTAACGATCTATTTTAACTATTAAAACAAGTGGTTAACCTAAGTGAGCATGCAACTGTTCTTTGTTATGGATTTTAAACGTCTAACCCAATTTTATAACAGCTTACAACATTTTAGATATGTTAATCATCCACGACAAAGAACAAAGCATTCAATATCTAATATCACTATTATATTAAATAAAAGAAACCCTAACATGCATACCATATATTATAACATTTTAAAACATACTTTCAATGCATGTAGTATTGCTTCCTATGGTGGGATTTTAAATCTACATGGCATACTGTATGCCCATACAAGATTTATTTAATTATAACATACATCACATACATAAATAATTAAACATTAACTGATATGGCTTTGGTTTTGGCAAAACAAGCAAACAAAACCTAATTATTACAAAATAGCTTCTAAACCGCTCCCGGACCGCTCGAACCGCTCTAAAACGAACTCTTGTAGCTTGAATCAGACCCGACTCGTCTGAACCGAACCATCCAAGTATAAACCAGACCAGCCAAGAACTATTCAAAGCTGAATTAGACCGGACCACAAGAGAACTGGTCGAACCGGCTACTCTTGCCCATGTTCAACATCTTGCTAAGTCTCATCGTTTAGCAATGACAACCATCGTCTTGCATTTCTTTTGATTGTTTAGTATTTGTTTGATCGTTTAGTAAAGTGTAGTATTTTTCTTTTATTGCATAGTGTCATCGTCTAGTGTTGAAGGAAGCTACACGATCGCTTGGTGTCTAACACTATCGCCCAACTCCATCGTTTAGCATTGAAAATTTACTACACGATCGCTTAGCTCCATTGTCTAATGCATGAAGTGGATCTTTTAGCGCGCACAAAAGTTAAACAATCACTAAATGCCATCATATAGCATTAAACGCATCATCCAACTGCCGCACATAGGTAAGCGATCGTGTAGTGCTATCGCTTAGCAACTTGATGCATCACTTAGCTGGCGCATAGAGATAAACGATCGCGTTGTGTTATCGCTTAGCAACTCGACGTATTGCTTAGCTCCCGATCAAAGGTAAACGATCGTGGTAAGAGATTGCTCAGGGCTATCGTATAGCTCTTCATTGCATCGCTTAACTCCCACCCGAAGCTACCCGATCGTGTAATGCCATCGTATAGAAATACAATGCATCGCTTAACTCCAGCAGGTACACGATCGTCTAGCACACAACACCTCAACGATCAACGTGCAAAGCTATACGATCGCTTAGCTTTTCTTCGCATAGTCTAACGCATGAAGCTAAACGATCGTTTAGCTATTGAAGCTCAACGATGATAAGAACAGAGCCTTATTTTCTTGAACTACAACTTGACCTCTTCGCTCGTTTCTTCGATTTACAATCTAATTTCAACTCTAATGACTTCAGATAAATTATAGACTCTTGGAAACACATTAAAGCTCATCAAGCAAGAGCCAATTACAAATTTAAATAGATAAATAAAGCAAAAATAAAAGCCAAAACTGAAAGAACCCTATCGGTATAGCAGTTTCATAATTCTCATATAAAACACCCACCAAACAAAAACTAAACCAAATTGAATGCTGATAGATGCTCTGATACCAGTTATTGGAATGTACCAATGAGCAGCGGAAGAAACTAGGATCCAAAAGCACTCTAATTCATTAATTTTGGTATGAAAGAAAACATGTTTCAACAGAAATAAATGGGTTTCATGACATACCTTTGAAGAACATCCTTTAAGCTTTGATTCAGCTGCAAATCTCCACAGAATCTTGTTGTAGACCACACCAAGATCTTCCCTAATATCCTCTTGGAGCTCAAGATTGAGTAGTAGGACTCAAAATAAGCTAGAATTAAGGGAAGTTGGAGAAGCTCACAACAACAATCAAGTAGAAGAACAACATTCTTCTCTAAAATTTTTCTAAAAAATTTTGTTTGGTTGCCATCACTTCAAAACACTCTAATTTCTACAATATATTGTAGACATTCATGCATGTTGCATGAGATGCAGCTCGTTCTTGGAGTTATGAAGAGTTAATGTGGGTTGTTGGTAAGCTATTATAGAAGAAGACAAAGGAAAAAACAATTTTCCAATTTTTGTGTTTTTGTGTTTTTCTTTTTCTTTTTTAATTTTATCTAAATTGATTTTATAAATCAATTTTATTAAATAAAATTGAAAATATTATTAATTTTACAAAATTAATTTCATAAATTAATTTTCTTTAATAAAATTAATAAATAATTATTTAAACAATTTAAATAATTCTAATTAATTTACTATCAAATATTAAATTATATTTTTTACACAATTCCATCTTCAAATATTTAAATCATATTTAAATATTATTTCTCCAAATTTATTTAATTCTAATTTGAACACTTCAAATTAACCTATCACGCTATTCTAGAGTTTATCCATTTACGAGCTAGTAGGGGAACCTCGCGGACCTACAGATCATGGGCTCCAACGATCTGAGATTAATAGGCTAAACTCATTAGACCGATCTAACCCTCATTGGTTAACTAATGGGTGATTCTACTAAAGCCCATAGCTGAATTCCCCTCACTTTCGATATATTATGTCCAGTCGATATAACCATGATTAGTAAGTTAACCCCCTTCACAGGTTGCTCGTAATAAAGACTGGGTCGAATCTCTGTTATACCCCCGAAATTACCTCTTGTTTCTTAAGTTCCACTGATCCCCTAATGAACAATTGATTTGTGATTGAATCAACAAATTAAATCCCTTTCAGGCCAATGAGAGGATGAGGCCTCTTGTTTAAGACCCAGAATCAACACTTATAGGGAACAACCTCTTTACTAACCCTAATCGAGTAGAAGTGAATTCTCACTTGCACCCTATGTTCCCAGTTATTCATCTGGTCTTATCCCCAAAACGGCAAGCTTATTGAGCAGAGGCAATTGGTCTACTTTCACCATTTGTAGATCAAAGCATAATCCCAAATAAACAGAAGTTCATAGTTAGCTCAGGATTAAGGTTAAATTACCTAAGTCATCGCTTTGAAATAGTCACTCTGAAACAGTAAACAGCGTTATAAAGTAAGAGTGACTGGTTTCGTGGTCCAATCTTGCACAAAACTCATTTGCACACGATACTCCCACTCCTCATGTCCCAACATGAACAAATTATGATCACTTCGTTTGTAGCACTTTACAACTCTTTGTAACAACTACAGAGTAGGCCGCATCCGTGTTACCAGAATAAAGTACCCAACCTTATTCATATACTGTAGATCATTTTGACTATTTACTCGAACCTGATCGACTTGTATGTCTCCATATAAAGTTCAAGTACTCATATAATAGTCAAGGGACTTAGGTTTATTGGATTTCTAAAAACAATATATTCAACAACAACTGTATTGAATTCTCAGAATAAGTTCTTAATGTTTACAAACCACGAGTTTTAGGACATAAAACCCAACAAAAGAAACTGGGTCAGTTCGAATTACAACACATGATGAAATAATCATAATTCTTATAAATGTAAGGTATGTTCCAGAACTCAAACGAAATCTAACTTTTCTGGGTGAATTAGATAGAGTAGGTTATTTCTATAAATCTGAGAATGGAGTTTTGAAGGTTATCAAGGGTTCTTTGATTAAGCTGAAGAGGACCTTGAGGAATGACCTGTATGTGTTAGAGGGTATTGCAGTTTCAGGTAGTGCTGCTATTGCATCTGGGAAAGAAACAGATACATCTATGTTATGGCATAAAAGATTAGCTCATGTGAGTGAAAGAAGTCTTCAAGCCCTTTCACAACAATGTTTTCTTGGAGGAGTTAAAGACATTGAACTCCCATTTTGTGAACATTGCATAATGGAAAAGTCTACCAGAGTGAAGTTTAGGAAAGGAAAGCATTCTACCAAAGGAATTTTAGATTATGTTCATTCAAATTTGTGGGGTCCTACAAAGGTACCTTCTATAGGAGGTTCAAGATACTTCATGTTGATCATCGATGATTTTTCAAGGAAGGTGTGGATGTATCCACTGAAACAGAAGGATAAAGCTTTTGGGAAATTTCTTGAATGGAAAAACTAGGTTGAGAACCAAACAGGCAGGAAGGTAAAGTATTTGAGGATAGACAACGGTTTATAATTTTTTTTATCACAAATTTGATAAATTTTGCAAATCTGAGGGGATTATGAGGTATTTCACTGTTACGTACACTCCACAGAAGAATGATTTAGCTGAGAGGTTTAACAGAATAATTATGGAATGTACAAGATGTCTCTTGAAAAAATGCTTCACTACCCTTGAAGTTTTGGGAGGAAGCTGCCCAAACGGGCTGTTATTTCATTAATAGAAGTCCGTCTTCCACTTTAGGCCTAAAGACTTCTCAGGAGATATGGACAGGAAAAGCTCCAGGTCTAGATCATCCCAGAGTGTTTGGATGTTCAACTTATGCTCATGTTAAGGAAGGGAACTTGAATAAGAGGGTACTGAAATGTATGTTTATTGGCTATCCTCAGGGTGTTAAAGAATATAAACTTTGGTGCTTGGAAGAGGGCAGAAATAAATGTATTATCAGCAGAGATGTGATCTTTAATGAAGCAGAGATGCCATTTTGTGTCAAAGAGCAGCAGAAATAGCAGTCAATTGTTCAGGTTGAGGCAGCGGTTAGAATCAATTCTAAAACCCGATCATCAGTTAGTTCATGCGAATCCATTGATAAGTCATCTAGTTCTGATGGTAGACAGCCTCAACTGTAAAGGACTTTGATTGATGAGGGAGCTTTCGGTGAAGAAAATTCCATTAGCAGTGACCTATAGAACTGTCAGCTTACTCGTGATAGGTCTCAACGAGTGAGACAAGCTTCTACGAGGTATGGTTATGCTGATTTAGTTACTTATGCTCTTACTTAAGCAGCTGACAGTATTGAAGCAGAACCTCTTACTTTTGAGGAGGCAATTGTATCTGATTCGAAGGACCAATGGAATGATGCCATGGAAGCAAAGTTGTTCTCGATGTAGAAGAATCAAACAGTTATTGGTTTTGAAGCCTCCTAATCAGAAGCTCATTCAGTCAAAATCGATTTATAAAATCAAGTCAAGTACAGGAGGTGATAGTAAGCCTAGGTATAAGGCTAGACTTGTAGCCAAGGGCTACACTCAGAAGGATAGAGTTGACTTTAATGAGATTTTCTCTCCGGTGGTGAGGCATTCGTCCATTCGATTAATTTTATCTATTGTTGTTCACTTTGATATATTTGTTGAACTGATGGACATCATCACAACTTTCCTTCATGGAAATTTGGAGGAAGTGATCTACATGGCTCAACCTAAGGGCTATGAGGTGAAAGGAAAGGAAGACATGGTTTGTTGTCTTCACAAATCCATCTATGGACTGAAGCAATCGCCGAGACAGTGGTATATCAGGTTTGGCAACTTTATTTTGAAGTAGGGTTTCACAAGAGCTCATATGATGCCTGCGTGTACTGGAAACTATATCAGAAAGGTACATATATTTATATACTTCTGTATGTAGATGATATGATCTTAATGTCTAAGGATTATTCTGAAATTTGTAATCTCAAGAAACAGTTGAGTAGTGAATTTGAGATGAAAGATTTAGGTGAATTGAAGAGGATCTTAGTCATGGATGTGCAAAAGATAAGGAGAAAGGTTTGTAAACCATTTCGCAGGAGTGCATAAACTGATTGAGAAGTATAATATATCTAGTCGTAAGGTAGTTTCGACACCCTTAGCATCTCATTTTAGGCTTTCTTCGTCCTAGTATCTTGTCACTGAACAACAAAGGTTAGAGATGTCTAATATTCCCTATTGTAATGTTGTTGGAAGTATTATGTATTTGATGATTTGTACTATGCCTGACTTGAGAGATGCTATGAGTATGATAAGTAGGTTTATGTCAAATCTAGGGAATGAGCATTGAAATGAAGTTAAATGGGTGCTTCTATATTTGAAAGGTAGTGCTAGTGTATCGTTGTGTTTTAGCAGGGATTGTGATAAATTAACACTATTGGAAGGCTTCATAGATGAAGATTATGCTGCAGACCTTCACAAAAGAAGGTATCTATCAGGTCACATTTTTCATTTGTTTGGTAATATGGCAGTTGGAAGGTTGCTCTACAGTCAGTTGTTGCTTTGTCTAATACTAAGTCAGAGTATATTTTAGTGGGTGAAGTTGTGAAATAGGTAATGTGGTTGAAAAGGATAGTTGGTGAGTTGTTCTCGCAGGAGCTCATTCCTATCGTCCGTTGTGATAGCCAGATCATCTTATGAAGAATCCATCTTATCACGAATTGTCTAAGTATATCAATGTCAAATTTCATTTTATCAGAGAAGTTGTAGCCCAAAAAGATGTGGAACTGGTCAAGGTTCATATAGTTGAGAATTTGTCAGATATGTTAACCAAGGTTCTTCCAGCCCATAGGTCTGTTAGATGGGCTAAATATTAAATCTGGATGATAGAGAGATTGGAGAATTAACTTGGTACTTAAATATTCTTGTTATGAGGGAGATTTGTAGAAAATAACAAGGAAACCCATCTTATTCTTTAGGGCTGAAGAAAATCGTGAAACACTTTTGGGTGGACAGGGAAAGTAGCCGACTTGAGAGATACATACCGTGATAAAGAGAGAGGCGTCCGATGAGAGAGACAGTCGTTAGTGGCAGATTTTAGGCTGCGTGGGTTCTCGCCGGTCAGGACGCCCGACGGTGGGCCGCAATTCTAACATTGGTTTTTCGTCTGTCTGGCGTTGATGGCAAGGATCGATAGTAGTTTTCATCTATCTTCGTCCGATAGTTTTGTCAAGTCATCCGTCTCGCAGTGGTTTTGGATTGGTGTGGGTGTTCGCAGGTAATCCGTGTCAGGGGAAACATGGGTCTGCAGGCAGTGCGTCGGTTAGAGGTGGGCTACAGTGCGCTTGACGTGGGTTGGTTTTTCAACGTGTTATTCTCGGTTTCAAAGGTGTGTAGATCTCTTGGTATCAGTGGATATCTAAATTACAGATTGGTGATTATTATTGATTATCTGTAATTGTAAAGTTCTTATTGCTCGTAATAAAATTGATTCAAGTTGGTTCTCAAAGTGGATGTAGACCAAATTGGTCGAACCACTATATATCTTGGTGTTCGTTCTTTATTGCTTTTGATTTATTCTGTTAATTGTTTGTGCATTCTATTTGGCCATCTAAGTTAGGCTCAAAACTCTCATAAGTGGTATTAGAGCTCCATTCAATCCAAAAAGGGTGTGTGGTAGTGTACTGACATATTCTTTGTTCACACCCGCGAACAGAGATATAGGTCACGAAGGCGATCTGATAGGCACAAACTGATATGAGAGGAAGGATACTGATGAACATAGCTGATTTGGTACCAGCGGCAGATTTATGGTAGTTCACAATCGGATCTAGACGATTGGAAGGGAGGCGGTGCAGATCAACATAGACCTGAGAATCTGGAATCGCACACGGCGAAGTTTTGCGATAGAGGCTTGCCGAAGAGAGAGGAATCGGAGGAAGGATTCAAAAGTGGAAGGTGAAGAAGGACCCGAGCTTATTTAGATGAATGAGTTATATATAAACTATCCAACTCTAATGACGCCTCATATTATCTTATTTTCTCTTGAATAATAAAATTGATCTCTTCCTCTATACGTCCTCTAACTCTTTGACATACTCTTTCATTTGAATGAATGCATTGCTATTGGCATCCCGGTATGAGGAGGGTGTTAAAGAGGTGTCAACGTAGTTAAAATATCTTGATGCAACCCCTAATCTTACTATCTTTAATTTAGTATCTTGTTCAAAGAAAAAATTGATCTCTTCCTCTATCCGTTAATATAACTAACACACCGCTAGTTAACCATATAAATCTTTATGTCAATTTGATGACTATTTACTTACTTTCTTTGAATATCAAAGGGTTTAAAATATAATCTTGCCTTTTGGTTCCTGTTGTTTATACGTTTGTCATTCCACTTCCGATAGGTAAGTCTGGTTGAATAGTTTTGTTTTACTATTTTTGGACAAACATGCCATAAATATATTAATTTTATATATGTTAGGTTGTTGTTGTGACAATGATGTATTTATTATTATTATTTTATATTTTTTTTTCCTTTCTTCCCCTCTTCTCTCCCCCACTTTGTCAAATATATTTTTGTCTCATCGACTCAATTAGAAAATATAAAGTCAATATTATTAATGTCATGTCATTTTGAAAATAATTCGAAAAGATTTCCAATCAACCCTACGTATCACAAAAAATACCAAAAGTGTGGAATGAGATTCTGACGCTAAATTGTGGAGTTTGAAAACTTTGATGCCATGTGATAATCATTTCGATTCGATTTGATAATCATTTTATTTTTTAAAATTAAACTTTAAACACTAATTTTTCTTTAATCTATTCCTTTATTATTTACTTTTCACCCATGATTTAAATAACCAAGTCAAATTTTGAGAACTAAAAAAAATAACGTTCAAAAAGTTATTTTTATTTTTGGAATTTGACTAAGAATTCAGTCAATCTACTCAAGTAAGATGGAAAAGTTGTAAGAAATGTTGATGGAATATGCTTAATTTTCAAAAAAAAACAAAAAAAACAAATAACTAGTTGGTTACCAAACGAGACCTTCATTTTTTGTTTTTTGTTTTCGATTTTTTGTTTTAAAAAATTAAATCTATTTTCTCTCTATTTCTTACAATGATTTGCATATTTGTTGTGTACAATGGTTAAATTCTCAGCCAAATTTAAAAAACAATAACAAGTTTTTCAAATATACTTTTTTTAGTTTTCAATTTTTTACTCATTTTTAAATCATTTGTAAAAATAGATAACAAATGGAGAAATTTGGATGTCAAAATAGTGTCTGTAGACTTCATTTTAAAAAAAAAAAAAAAAACAATTAAATAATTGTCAAACGGGACATTAATGATCCAAATGCAACAAAATTTAAACGATCAAAACTGTTTTTTTCTTCTTAAGGTTAGCATGAGATTGTTATAACTTTCAAAATAATTCTTGCCATCAATTATGAAACAAAAATAGTGTTTGATAAATTTTAATTTAACTAAAAAAACCGAAGTGTTTGATAAAATTAATACGAAATTGTTATAGAAACTTGAAAAGTGAATAGGCGTAAAAGAAAAAATGTATTTTGAAGGAAGTTGAATTCAAAAGGTGGTAAGCACAAACGCAATCACAAATGGACCTCATTCTGAAACCCTCTTAGTTCTATACAATCATATTTGTACTATATTTTATATCTTTTTTTTAGATGTACATTAGTATATACTATGGTAAAGTTATATTGAACATTACAGGTTCCTATGGGGATAGAGCATACAAAGGAAACATTTACATCAAAAGATTTTTCAATATTTTTAAAGTGTCGAGTTGAGGAATTGGTAATGGGTGGACATATGATCTTAACATTAGTTAGAAGAATAAGTGAAGATCCATCAAAATCTAGAGCTAATTATATTTGGGGGCTTTTAGCTTTAGCTCTCAATACCATAGTTTCACTACAAGAATTTTAGGCTTTAATATCGGTTGGAAAAAGTGAAATCGGATGTATAATGTCGGTTTTGTTTTTTTTTAAAAAAAGAGGATCTTTAATGTCGATTTAAAACCAACATTGTAGGGGTACTTAAACCGACATTAAAGACCCGCGTGTCTCCAAATCTGTCGTTCGTCGGATCTGCTATTCGTTTCGTTCACGTGTCTCTAGATCTGCCGCTGTCCTTCGTGTGTCTCCAGATCTTCCGCCGTCGTTTGCTAGATCTACCGTCGTCGTCGTTTGCCATTCGTTCCGTCGTCATTCGTCATTCGTTTTACCACCATTCATCGTTCGTTCCATCATCGTTCGTCGTTCGTTCTGCTGCCGGATCACGTGCGTTCGCCTAGCCATCAAACTCTTTTCGTTTGCGGTTCTATCTGGGTTTCCGTCACCATCTTCGTTAGTCATCTACAGGTTTTTGTCCACTGTGCTACCGTCACCATTATGTTTCGTATGCTCTTCTTCCCTTATTGGGAGGTCCAAGCAACCGTATTCATGTCCTTCTTCATTTGAGATCTTCTCGTTTGATCCCAAAACCACTTCTCTTTCATCATCTCCTCTAGTTTGATCCTTTCCTTTGTCTTTATTGCTCTCCTTCTTCTGTTTCTGTTTCACTAATAATTGCGTAACTAAGGATAATTGAAAGTAGGTAGTAGGGGTTTTCAATTTTGTTTCTTGACCTAATTTTTTTGTTTGTAGATTGAATTTGCGTTTGAAGAATGCGATGGCGATCTTGTTAGTGTGTTGTTCATCTTAGTGGAAATGAAATTTTCTGTTCTACTACTCAAGGTGGATACAAGTAAGTTCAATTTTTAGGTATAAACATTTGACTCTATATATTTCGTGTATCTTGATTGGTAAACTATGATTTTTTTTTCGTATAGAAAACGCCATGCAAGTTCCTTGATAATGTACTTGCTAAATTTGATTGTGCAAATTAACTATTTGATTGTGGTTTTTTATAATGTTTTGTTCAAAATTCTATATCGTATATTGTATCTAGTTTTTAGATGGTGCTAAGCTCAAAGCTCTAGTCACTTATACAAAGTTAAAGAATCTTTTGTTGTTCCGTTTCTTGTTTTCCACCATTTTTGCTTATACTACTTGTTCATTTACAGGTATTATGATTGTTTCGCCGCTAGGATGTATTGTCCTGAGTCTTGTTCTTGTCAAATGTGCTTTAGCAACCCTGAGGATGTAAATATTGTTTTCCAGACCTTTCTATAATAATAGTTTTTCTATGTATTTTTCCTTCATGTCCAAGAAAGCACTCCATATTTCATCTATTATTCTTGTTGGTTCTTGAATATATGTATTGGAAAAGTTTTATAGGGGAACGAGAATAATCAAAATGCTTGACATTTTAAGCCTCTATTTTGTTTGTTTGTTTGTTGAGAGGGAGAATGCTTTGGCATTATAAGAATTTAAAAGAATTGTGTCTGTTTCAAGAAAACTCCTACTTCCTTAGTTTCCTATAAGTATAGGTTTAGTTCATATTGATTGAAGTTGCCTCACATTAGGTATACTCCTTAGTTATACTACTATTTATTTATAGTTTAGATTTGATTCAAGGTGCTTGAGTTTGTGGGTTGCACTATGGTAGTTTGTGGTTTATTCATGCACTAAGGCAGTTTTTGTGACAACTTTTGAGATTTGAAATACATTGTGAGCTAAATTTTCTTATTGATGTATGCATTCTTGAATATTCATTTTTTTTGGGAATTCTGATAGTTCTGTTGAGAACAAGTGGTTGTCAAATATTTTTAGGAGTGTGTTTCTTTGAACAGGTTCAAGGTAAATCTTGTGTTTTATTGTGGTAGCATCGTTATGCTGTCGAAAATTTTCCATCGTCTTCGTATTTCATATCTAGTTAACCAAGCTTCTCTTCTTCAAGATCTTGAAAAAGAAGATTCTCTCATTTATTCAACTATTGAGTTTTCTTGTTTTGCAGGTGCAACAAAGGAGTAAAGATTTGGTATCACAACCTCTTTATGCTTTTTCTTGGGGAACTCTAGATTCAACACATTCACTACAAGAATTTTGCCTTGAATGTACCATTTATATACATTCCCAATAAATACGGTTAGTTGAATATGAATTCTGATCACATTTTCACTTTCAATCATTTGTCTTAAACCTTTTTTGTTTGTGATCCTTTGAACAGCAGTGGTCAGACAAAAATGCCTATAACCAGACACTGCTAAAGCTGGGGGGGGGGGGGGCTGTTCAAGAAGAATTATGAAGGGATTCATACTTATCAAGTGGAGAGGGACAGTAAACTCATAATGTTTGTATTACTTGTAATTTGTGTTTTCAATGGGTTGGATTATTGTATGGCCTTTTAAATTATAATTTTATAGCAGAATTTGCGAATTAAATATAATAGAATTGCAATCCATACGTAAATAATATGTCATAGCCACAGTGTTCGATGATGATGTGTCATGTTATACTTTTTAACTAAAAAAATGGATTTGGCAGGAATTTAAAAAAACGGACAATAATTGATAAAACAAATAGATTCTGGGCTTCAATGTCGATTTAAAGGGCTTCATTTGATTCTTAGGCTTCAATTGCAACCGACATTAAAGGGCTTTAATGTCGGTTGCAACTGACATTAAAGACAGTGTTATTAAACCTTTAATGTTGGTTTAAAACTGATATTAAAGACAACCGACATTAAAGGGTTTTAATAACACTATCTTTAATGTTGGTTGTCAACCGACATTAAGGCCCAAAATTCTTCTAGTGTTTCTAACTAAATCATGTTTTAAAACTTCTTTTCAAAGTACTAGCATGCGTTAATTAAAACATGCTTCATAGCTTCATTAACTAGCATGCGTTAGAAACATAAATACATGTGTTTGCTTAGAAATTTCTTGTCAAATAACTAACATGAGAATAAACTTCCATTTGAAACATGAATTTCTAAAAGCATTATAAAACACTTAGTCACTCATGGTTTTTGGGCAATTCCTTTAAGGTTGATAAGCTTCCCCTATTGATGTCAATACCGTGGACAAGACAATAAACTCATTTCCTCCTTGACATTTAAGTCTCCAACGCCAACCTCCCTATGCGTTGAGAAATGAATTTTCCTTTAGGTGTCAAGCTTACTATGCAACAGTCCAACACAACATCAACGCACACCATGCATCAATCGCATGTCCTAGGTGCTTCACCTACTGCACATCAACGCCTAAGCCTTCCCTTGGGCGTTCAAGACACCTATGATCATCTACATAGTCCCCCGCATGGATCAACGCACGCTGACACTTGCTACTGTCTATGTACTTGCGTCCAACTTCAAGTTGTCTACTTGTTCAACTCAAGCAGCTGCCTGCTTGTTCGAAGAATTCTAGATTCAACTTACTCTTTAAATAACTCATTTTCTAGGACTTTTCATAAGAAATTTTCTTTCTACAAACTTGTTCAAAATTATCCTAAAATACATACCTTAAAATTTAAGCTTTGAATTCCTTGTTGTTTGGCCAAAAATTTCAAATCTTCAACACTGGTTCTGAATTACCTAAGAGCTCGACCTTCTTGCAGTTTCTTCAAGATCTAGCACGTTCTCTTTGAAGTTTTTCCCTCGGCAACCCTACCTCAACAAATAAACTCTTACAGCTTTTAGGTGGCTTTAAAATCACCCTGATAGCACAAATAATTTGCTCAAAACATGCTTTTAAAATAAGCCTTCCTTTTATACTTGAGATTGCTAGCCATGCATTGCTTATTAAGCTGCCACTTCAACCTCTAAGTAGGAGTAAATCACAAAATTAGGATAGGTGGCCCCCTTAAACGGTGATTTATGTTGATTTCCTTCCCTTTGCTATCAATGCAAGTCCTTGTCTTCAACTAACTTCAAGGCATAACAGCCCCAACAACGTATGCTATCCAATTGACGCATGTCTTAGAACCAACGCTTGAACCAGCACACATTCCTTTGGCCGCATGCCTTAAGGCCATCGCTAACCTAAGCCCAACACCTAGCTCAAGGTTGTTCCCTTGGCTTCCCTAGCTTAAAATTCCATTGCCTAGCATAGACAGCACATCCTTGCCATCGCTTGGCTCCTTGGTCGCATATTCTCTCGACCAACGCATGGCTTCAGCCTTAACGTAAAGCTTCTTAGGCAGCATCATCGCCTCGCCTACATGCCTTGCCTTCCCGTTCACATACCTACTACTCAACGCATGCTCTGGCGTATTGATAACTTGTAGAAATACAAGTTATTTATATCGTTTTATTTAGATTATGCGGCAAAAAGAAGGAAAAACTACATCAACAGTATAGAAATTGGCTTAGAAATACGAAAATTGTAAAGTGTTGTGAACACACCCACTAACCCCATTGCGATGGTGAAATAGAATGGCGAAGTCTTTGTTTTGCAGAAAAAAGGTCATTGCATGCGTTAATTGCTCGAGGACAAAATGAACAACACATCCACACAGCATGCAGCAATCAATCAAGAACGAAAAAGATCAACGCAATTGTAGCGCATGCGACGATCAATCATGGATTCAAGTGATCAACGCATTTCCACCGCATGCAGTAATTCAAAAAAACTACACCGCATGCGGTGATCGATCGAAGATGTGAAGAGCAACGCATTCGAAGGACTTCTGACGTGTACAACTTTCTGTTGTACGATTCCGACAGATTGATCGTGGAGCAGAGCGGACATTTCCATTACGCCATGGCAGGAATTATCAGAATTAGAAAGTGGGACCACTAATACAGAGAGCCAAGGTCTATAAATAGCTTCCTCGAATTCATTGTTTTGGAGGCTGGTCTGAAGAGACAATACAGAGAAAATCCGGGAGAACGATGAGACAAGGCTGAAAGGTGAGTCTCTGAGCAAGAAATTCTTTCCATTCTCGAAGAAGAAGCTCTGTGCAAAAGATCACTTCTACCTGGAAAGCAAGCTTGAGAGGGAAGCTTTCCACTTCATTTCATCCACATGTCGGCAAGCACAACGTCTCCGATTGGGATCTGTATCAAGATATTGACATTCTTTCCATATTTTTTTTTCAATTATTTCATTCATCTACTGTGTTCATCTTTCTTTAATCTTTCATTCACGATATGTATCAAACGCTGATCGCTAGATTTAAATATCATTATCGTAATCATTATCAACTCTCTGTTCTTTTCCACACATTTATCATCCATTTTCTTCATCATGTATCATTAATCCCCTGGGAAAAGGGGAAGGATTAAGTAAGTGAGTTAATCTTTGTTAAGGTAATCAGCTAAGTTTAGCTAAAGCATGCTCGACGACATCTTCACCTGTTACAGCAGAAGTGAAGATATTATTCCGCCTATCGAGAGAAGGTTGGAAGAATGCTATACTAAAGCGAGAAGTATTTCCAGAGATGGAAACAATCTTGCATTCAATACGTTCATCCCTATTTCACCATAAACATACGGGAACGCGGCCGATCACTGAAAGGTGTAAGCCAAGGGAAAGCGAAAATAGTTGCATCCTTAACGAGATTGACGAACTTGCGATATCTTTTCCCTCAACTCATTCTTTTTCTGATTCATTCATAAGACTTGCCACCACATTCATTAGATTCTTTTGCACAACTTCACAGCCAGTCCTCACCCTGTATCATTAATAGTTTAGACATTTATTTTATCAACGCAATTTACTTTTCATCGCAATTTACATTTCTGTGAAACCAAATTCTTTATTCTTTATGATAAACCGGTCGCATTTACCACATTAGTATCACATCTAAACAACAACAATCCCCGTGTTCGACCTCAGGTCAATCTAAGAAACTTACATTGGAATTATACTTGGTTCCAGCGCAAGAAAAGTTGTGACACACACTACATCATCGCATACTACGAAGCATATTATCATCATCACATACACTTGGAACGTAGTATCGCAACAATATCTTTATCGTAAACACTTAAGCGCATAGAGCATCATTATTTTCATTCATTAGCGCATAATAAAATATATTGATAAAAAGATAAAGATACATAAATCTCGTTTATCAAGTTTTTGGCACCGTTGCCAGGGACAAGAACTTGAATCATTCATTCATCAGTATGCATAAGCAATATAGAAAATTATAAATTTTTAAATGTTATCAAGTTTTTGGCGCCAGACTTAGCCGAGGTCAAGATGGTTCGGGGTTCAGGCGCATCGAGCTTTGCCGGGGATTGGTAACGTTTATTGTTGAATAGTTTTGTGGTATTTTGCAGGATAGATCTCTGCTGTACTGTCTATTTATCGCGTAGAGCAAGCTGACGATTTATGAGTACTGGGATTGATCCAAAATTCGAAGCCAACCCAGAGATCGAGCGTACTTTTCGCGCAAGAGCACGCCAAAACCGAATTAGGCGAAGGAGAAACATAGCGAATAGTAATCATAGGCCTGAAGGGAATCAAGGGGTTAATCGATCAACGCAAGACCTTGTTTTTCTTGCTATCGACCGCAACATCTCGATGAGGAAGTATGTGGCGCCGAATCTATATGACTTATTGCCCGAAAATTCAAGACCTATGGTTGAGGAGAATGCACACTTTGAGATCAAGTCGGTCATGCTTCAAATGATCCAAAATGCGGGGTAATTTGGAGGTATGCAAGGTGAAGACCCGCACGCACATTTGACCAGCTTCGTGGAAATGTGCAACACTTTCTCCATTCCTGGCATTACTCTTGAGGGAATTAGATTATATCTCTTCCCGTACACACTGAGGGATGAGGCAAAGAGGTGGGCTCATTCACTAGAGCCAAATGAAATTACTTCATGGAACCAGTTGGTAGAGTGGTTCATGAAGAAATTCTTCCCACCAACTGTCAACGTAAGAAGATGGAGGAATGTGTTGAATTTTGAGCAGATGGAAAATGAGACTCTCAACACTTTTGGGTGCAATTCAGAAGATTGGTAAAGAACTGTCTGTATATCGGGATTTCAATTGCATTATGATGGAGACCTTTTACAACAGCCTAGACCGATCAACTCAAGCTGTTGTTGATACCTCCGCGGCAGGAGGATTTATGGACAAGACCTATATTGAAGCTAAATTCATCTTGGATCGCATTTTGCGAAACACAGATGACTGGATAGACAACGGGTATGAGGGAAGAAGCCTAAAGAGAAGAAGAACAGAAAATGCCATTGTACCAACTGATACAATGACAACATTGGTCGCACAAATGGCCGCAGTGACCTCTCTCCTCCAGACGATGGCAATTAACCAAGGAACCCACTCTCAGGGTGCAGCACAAACCAATGCGCTGGCACAAGTGGTAGCAATCAGCTGTGCACAATGCAGAGGGTGTCATTCAGCATAAATGTGCCGATCGAACCCGCAATCAGTGTATGCCATTTGGAATAACTCGTACAGCAACACATATAATCCAGGTTGGCGGAACCACTCTAACTTTAGTTGGGGGGGGGGGAGGGGGTAACAACGATCAGGGAGGCTAGAGGAATTCATAGAACAACTCCGGGAATCGAGGAAATCCTCCAGCTTTTCACTAGGGTCTGAATCAGAGTCACTAATGGAAATCGCACAACCAACCTTCCATATCAGACATCTCTATAAATTCATCATCCTTGAAAGCCCTACTGAAGTAGTACATCGAGAAAAATGATGCGGTTATGTAATTGTAGGCGTCTTCCATAAGGAATTTGGATGTCTAAATAGGGCAATTGGCAGCCGAGCTTCGGACTAGAATACCGGGAACGCTGGCAAGTAATTCAGAAGCCCCCGGATCTCATGGGAAGGAGTAATGTCAGTAGTGACATTGCGCAGGAAAGTCTAACCGCCTGCAGGGATGCAGATTGCGGTACTCTTGAAGAACTTTGTCTCAAGCAGCATCCCTAACATCTATCTTTATCGCTTTCGTTATCACTTTCTTTACAACTTTCTCTACTGCTTTCTTTATTGCGTTATTACTGCTTTCTTAAATTAGTCTTTATTGCTTTCTGAATTTACCTCTACTTCAATTCACGTTGCGTTAATTTCATGCTTTGTTGAATTTATTTACATTCCTGTCTTAGCATTGCATTGTTCCTAATTACAGTGAATGAATAGTAAAAAGAAAATGAACACTGCAACGTCTTACCAACTTAGTTGTGAGGATAACAGTTGCGATGTTGATGAAACAAAAATAATAATAATAATAATAAAAACTTTAATAACATCTGGTATGCATTACGATGATCGGTGTATCTTGCGCTGATAGATACATTTTGCTTCCATCTTCCACAAATGAATTACATTGACGAATGAGTTGCGTGCGTGTGTACACTGCGCCCGTCCTCAGCAAAAATGCACTATGTCGAGGTAGTGTTGTGCTGATAGAAATACCGTGCACCCATCCTCTAGAAATGCGTTTGCGTTGAGGGGTGTGTTGTGCTAATGCATACGTTGTCCCTGTCCTCCACAACTATGAATTTGCGGTAACGGATGCATTGCGTTAATCCTTACATTGCGCCTGTCTGAATAAAATAAAATGATAAAATCTTTATGAGAGAGTAGTTGAATCATTTAAGCATCCGAGGGAATTATGACTTAGCAGACAAAAGGACGTCCTTTCTACTAAATAATAATGGGAGGGCACGGCGGCAGGCTTTTTGAGAATATCGAAGTCTGCAACACAAAGATTGTGTTGGGCTCATTAAGGCCCAACCTATAAATCTTACCTCCTTCAACCAAGGAGTTTATTTGAATCTTTCACGAAAAAAACCCTAAAATTTTCTCTACATACCATACCTTTCCGATCCCATTCCTCAAACCAAAATTTTCTTAACTCTTTCACTCAACTGAAACCATGGCCGGACAATCTTCACACTCATCTTATCTACCATCTTCTCCTTCCCAAGCCCCCGTCACCGCACGGGAGGCGACATTCCTCACTGCTAGCTGCCGCCTCGCCGCCTAGCCTAAGCCTGCCTAAAGAATCGTTGGAAAACTTCGACGAAAGACCTCTGTAGCCAAACCACTCACCATTCGAGAAGGGCCGAGCACGGAGAGTGCCCCTACCACCAAACCTGAGGTGGTGCTCCCAGTACCTTCGTCAGAAAGCGAATTGAAGAGAAGAGACGACAAAGAGGTATTTGGGAGCATTTTGAGTAATATTGAAAGAGAGGGGGGCTACCGGATGCTGGAGTTGTGAACCAGACCCTACCTTCGGAGGAGAAAATGGCAAAAGCTTCGCGGAGAATGGCCCTGGCCACTACGGATCCTAAGGAGACTGTTCCAACTGACTTCAATGAGGGACCCATCAGGGCCGTTCTGGAGGTTGTAGGAGCAAAGAAGTAGCCGAGGACGACCGAAGGGAAGAAGAAGAGAAAAAGCAAAGAAAAACGGTTGTAAGAAGATGAAGCTGCCCGGTTGAAGAAGGAGAAGAGAGAAAAGAAGAAGAATGAAAAGAAACAATGCAGGCGAGAAGAGAAGCACCTGAAGAAGGAAGAGAAAAGGAAGAGGGCAGAAAACCTAGATTTTAACGGAGAATCAACCACCGCAAGGGTGGAAGAGGGGGTGTCAACGCAAGCCAAAGCATCAGCGTAACCTCAAGTTTCATCACCGCATATCAGAATGGTTGCAACTGAAGACAGAGAAGATCCTGACATTACCCTTCTTATGCGGCGTTGCAAGGAGAATGCGCCACAAGGGTCAACAAGTGACCCATCATTTTTCAACGATAGCAGAAGAAGAGGAGAGAAGAAAAAGAGCGGCAGAGGAAAAGCAAGAAAAGATGTCACGTGCATGCCAAATCATCGCATCAGACGATTTCGCCAGGAAACTGCACAATGAAGACGTGTGTTGTGACAACGCAAGGGTAGTAGAAGAAAAAAAGAAAAAGCTTGAGGATGAGCAACACATTTTGCTTGTCTCAGAGCAGCTTGGGAGAGAAATGAGAGAAGAAGAAGAAGAAGAAAAGAAGAGGGAGGAGAAGAAGGAAAAATGATGCAAAGCAAATGTGTAGCGCATAAGGGAACGCAAACAAAGACAAAAATCCCGCCTTTCATTGGCTCCAGACAAGGGCAAGGCTAAAGTTGAGAGCAGCGAGCTTGCGTCGACTAGGAGGCACCCATCAACAAAGAAAGAAAATGATGATATGATGATGGAGATGGGTTTCTTTCCTGCGTCAACTCCGTTACCAGATATGATCACGAGTGTTGTGTTGAAGCATGGGTGGGAGACTTTTTGCCAATGCCCATCCATCATTATTCCTGCGGTAGTGAGGGCCTTTTATCACGGTCGGCTCCTTGACACCGAAGATGCAGTGACCATAGAAGGGAGGGTAGTGTCGTTTAGTGCAAAGACATCAATGAATTATACAAGTTGAAGAACATCCCAGAAGCACCAGATAACAAGTTAATTGATAATCCTAAAGAAGAACACATGAAGGATGTGCTAAAGGTATTAACGCAACCAGGCACCAAGTAGTCTGTATCTTTAACAGGCATTAGGACCCTCGCCTCCAATAAGCTGCTCCCAGAGGTGCGAGTTTGGGTATATTTGGTGAAACGATGGCTCATCCCAACAACGCATGAAAAAACAATCTCAAGGGATCAAGTCATGGCTGCATACTATATCGCACGAGGAATTTCGATTGATGTAGGCCAGATGATTGCAAAGCAGATTCGAGGCTTTGTTGGCCGTGTGAGAGGCCAATACTTCTTTCCGTGGACGATTTTGAGCCTATGCCTCTCTGTGGGCGTAGGCATTGATGAAGAGCCCTTGCTTGAAGTTCACGACCTCATTCATATGAAGATCCTAAGAATGCTTCTCAAGGACTCCCCACATTGCCCCGAGCTTCAGGCCAAAAGGCCCCTCATAGATCTGAATGCGCCGCAACAACCCAAACCAAAAAAGCAGTGCCACAATGATAAGGGTAAGGAAAAAGTCCAAGAAAAATCACTGCAAGAGTGAACCCAACGACCCTTGGACCCTTTGCCTTTAATCATTTTCCCACTAAGCCCTTCAATTGAGCTCCTTTCCCCTCTTCCCGAACACTTCACCAACCTTCTTCTTGCTCTAGATTCAAACACCGCATCTCTAGCAGTGTCTCCCCACCATCCATCTCCACCTCACTTTTCACCTCCATCGCTGCATGTTGATGACCCACACGGTTTGGGAGTAGGCCCTTCTGCTCAACCTCAAACCGATGTTGGTGAGACATCAACGACGCAACCCACCATCGCAACCCTTGCTGCTGACTTAGTAGAAATGCGTTCCCTCTTCTCTCATCAACTTAACTTCTTCCGCAAGCAATAACGGAGTTGCAGGAGATCAACGCAGAGTTGCAACGCAGTTATACAATGATGCAATAGGCGATGGTTAATATTCAATGCAATATCTTTACCATCCGTCTGAACCAAAGACAGATGGCAGAACGCAACCATGAGTACTTCAACTTCTTAATAGCTTATTTACATGGTCCCATGGGGCCTCCGCATCTACAGCAACCTCTGTAGTTTCAAGATGCGCCTCAACCAGCTCCTCCACAACATCCTCCTCAAGATCCCCCACTGCAACTTTAAATTTGGGGGTGTGCCACCTTCTCCGCAATTTTGCTATTTTTTTCTTTGTGGCCATTCATTCAATTCTTTTATATAGAAGTTATACCTTGTATTCTTTTGTACATGCTACAATTTTGTGTTGCGATGTTTATAATTCTTTGTGTACTTAGTCAAATTTTATACAACTGAGCAATTATTCTTTCCATATGTGTTAGCCTCTTTACTTTTATCATCCTTTGTCAATTATTGCGGTAATTCTTGTCTTTTCTTTTGCGTTGTTAATTCTGCTGCCATGATGAGTAGTATGCATACCCTTAGCAAAATTTCTTTATACGTTTCATTTTCTGCCTAACACTTAGACAATTCATTGCAATAGCTCTGTTTTACCTTCTCTATTTCAAGACTCTGCTCAAACCTTCATTTCAAAATTTTGACTAAGTGATTTGTCTTTTCTATCCAAAACAACGCAATGAGACCCTTGCGCATCTCTAAATTTGGGGGTAGGGAAGGTCTGAGCAGATGCGATCAAGCGGATGCGGTAATATCAGGTAAATGCGTTCATCAACATCGTAAAAAAAAATCATAAAAACTCCACTGTCAGCGCAAGGGAAATCCCAACCTGATAAGAGTTAAGTCGTGAAAGGAACCTACTCGTAGTTGGATATTTGCATGACACCCGTGGGAACAAGCCAAAACGAAGTTAGGTTTCCAGGATTGACATAATAAAAAAACAGAGAGAGAAAATAAGGATAAAAGAGACAACTCTTCTGACCAGCAAAAGTAAAACTTGGCTGAGGATCAATAGTTGAAGTTGGGATTGGTACAGAACCGAAGTTGGATGCTCGCATGACACCCGTGGGAGCAAGCCAAAATGAAGGGTGTAACCATGATCAAAATTCTCTATACGATGACACAAACCAGGCCATCACATAAAGATGCACTTCAATCTTTTTGCAACAAGAGGTAAAATATTCTTCTCAAAACTTGAAGGGAACATTGGGTAGAGGTTTTTTTTAGATGAAAATAAAGTAGAGCATGTTGATGAATTGTTAAAGGATAGAAGGAACTTACGGTTTTGAGTAATTTTGTAAAGGCGTAGCATTCAGAGTAGCCGATCGACGCAAAGTTAGGATGGGAGTTGAGCGAAATTGCCTTAGTCGAAGATATGATTGACGACAAGCATATATCTAAATTTGGAGGTGTGATAACTTGTAGAAATACAAGTTATTTATATCGTTTTATTTATATTATGCGGCAAAAAGAAGGAAAAATTGCGTCGACAGTATAGAAATTAGCTTAGAAATACGAATATTGTACAGTGTCGTGAACACTGTAACAGTAAATTTATATCTTTAAGCATGTGGAGAAATATGAATGTGAATGAATGAACAAGTCCATTTCCCTGGCAATGGCGCCATAAACTTGTAACGGTAAATTTATATCTTTAAGCATGTGAACAAATATGAATGTGAATGAATGAACAAGTCCATGTCCCTGGCAATGGCACCATAAACTTAATGACATAGATTTATTCTCTTTATCTACTCTAACGCATGGCTTGTGGATGCAATGAATGATGTGCTAAATATGCGCTAAATTTCTTTTGCGATAAAGAGAATTTCTGTGTGATATTACGTCTAAATATATGCATTATTAATGATATGCTCGTAGTATGCAATGGAGTAATGCATGTCACAAGTCTCCTTGTGCTGAAACCAATTATAATTCCAATGCAAGTTTCTCAGAATAATCCAAGGTCGAACACTGGGATTGTTTTCGTTAATGCGTTACTTTTGTGATACATGCAACCGATTTAACAATGAATAAAGAATTAGGTTTGTACAGGAATGTAAATTGCGATGAAATAAAATTACGTTGATAAAATAAAATCCTAAACTAATATGATACAAGATACAAGATACATGATACACGATACTGAGTTCGAGAACTGATTGTGAAGTTGTACAAAGAATCTATGTATGTGATGGCAAGTCTTTATGAATGTAGCAGAAAGAGAAAGAATAAATAGTAAAAACATCGCAAGTTTGTCAATTGCGTTAAAGATGCAACTAAGGTTCCACTTTCCCTTGGCGTACACCTCTCTGTGATTGGCTGCGTTCCCATATCTCTATGGTGAAATAGGGATGAACGTGATGAACGCAAGGTTGTTTCCATCTCTGGAAATACTTCTCGCTTTATTTAACGCATTCTTCCAACCCTCTCTCGATAGGCGGAATAACATCTTCACTTCTGCTCTCACAGGTGAAGATGTCGTCGAGCATGCTTTAGCTAAACTTAATTATTTCTTTAACGCAATTAACTCACTCGCTTAATTCCTTCTATTTACCTAGTGAATTAGGAAAACATCATGGAGAAAATGGATTATGGATGAACGAAAATAGATAGAGAAATGACAATGGTAATTATCATAACATTTAATACTATGATTAAGCGTCGGATACATGGTGTGAATGAAAGATTAAGGGAGATTAATACAAATGATGAAATAGAGATTAGAAACAAATACAGAAAGAGTGTCAACGTCTTGACACAGATTCCGAACGGAGGTTTTTCTTGCCGGCGCGTGGAAGTAATGGAGATGAGAGCTTCCCTCTCAGGTTTGCTCTTTTGGTAGAAATGACCTTAGCACAGAGCTTCAACGGAGGGGATTGGAAGGATTCCTTGCTCGGAGACTCACCTCTCGACCTTGTCTCGTGATTATCTCGAATCTACTCTAGACAGTCGCTTCAGACCAGTCTCTCTCTCAAAATCGATATATGCATGTCTCTATGTATTCATGTATATTTTTCAGTGAGTTTGTAGAAGCTATTTATAGGTGAAGCTTCGCTCTTTGACTTCGTGGTCCCCACATTATGGTTATGGTAGCTCCTAAAATGGCAGAGTGAATATTTCTTCTGTTACGCAATCAATCCATCAGAAATGCACAACTGAAAGTTGTACATTTGTCAGAATCCTCCGCAAATGCGTTGCTCTTTACATCTTCAATCGATCGCGCATGCGTTATTGTTTTTTATTACCGCATGTAGTTGAATCCGCGTTGATCGTTAAGCTCTTGATCGATTGTCGCATGTGTCGTCATTGCGTTGATCATCTCTTCATTCTTGAATGATGGGCACAATGCGATGTAGATGCGTTGTTTATTTTATCTTTGAGCCATGAACGCATGCAGTGACTGATTTCCTGCAAAATAGAAATTGAAACACTCTATTCTACCATCGCAATGGTGTTACTGGGTGTATTGACGACATTTTATAATTTTCGCATTTCTTAGCCAATTTTTATACTATCAATGCAACTTTTCTTTCAATTAACCGCATTATCTAAATAAAACAATATTAATAACTTATATTTCTACAAGTTATCACACCCCTAAATTTAGATATATGCTTGTTCTCAAGCATATCTTTTACTAAGGTAAAATTGCTCAATTCCTATCCTTATTTTGCGTCGATTGGCTGCTCCGAATGCTCCACCTAGGCAACATTACTTAACAATGCAATTTCTTTCTATCCTTGATAATTTATAAACAGACTCTACTTTATTCTTTTATACAACAAATCTCTTCTAAAAAATTCCTTTCTTGTTTTGAAAAGAATGTTTACTCTTCATGCAAAAACAACTTGGTGCGTCTGTATGCAGTGGTCTAGTTTGTGTCATTTTATTAGAGATTGTTGATCATGGTTACACCCTTCGTTTTGGCTTGTTCCCACGGATGTCATGCAAACATCCAACTACGGTTGTGTGCCAATCTCAACTTCAACTCCTGATTTTTAGCTAAGTTTAACTTTTGCTAGTCAGAGGAGTTGTTTCTTATATTCTTTTATTTTTATCTCATTTTTTTATTTTCATATTGCGTCGTTCTTGGAAACCCACCTTCGACGCAAATTTAGAGATGCGCAAGGTCCTCATTGCGTTGTTTTGGACAAAATAGACAAAACACTTAGTCAAAATTTTGAAAAGAAGGTTTGAGTAGAGTCTTGAAGGATAAAAGGTAAAGCAGTACTATTGCTATGAATTATCTAAGTGTTTGTCAGAAAATACAAAGTGTGGAAAATGTTTCTAAGGGTATGCACATAATTCATCATGGTAGCTCAATGAATAATGCAAAAGAAAAGATAAAGAACATCGCAATAATTGACAAAGGATGATAAATAAGAGGCTAACGCATACGGAAAGAATTGTTACTCAGTTGCATTAAAAATTAACCAAGTATACAAAGAATGACAAATAACACAATACAAAATTTGAGCATGTACAAAGAATAAAGAAATAGCTTCTAGACATAGAAATAATAAATGAAATAAAAATAAAAGAATGATCACAAAAGAATTTGTAGATTTATTGAGGAGGAGGTTCAGGAGGAGGATTTTGTGGAGGAACACGAAGAGCTTCTTCAAAGTGCAAATGTTGCTGTAAGTGCGGAGGCACCATGGGACCATGGAGATAGGCTGTCTAGAAGTTGAAGTACTCATGGTTGCACTCTGTTACTTGTTTTTGGTTCAGGTGGATCGTATAGATATTGCATTGAATGTTGCTCCACACCTGCCTTGTCATCGCAACACTGCGTTGCAACTCTTCTTGTCGCTCGTGTACCTCCGTTATTCTCTGGCAGAAATAATCATGTTGATGAGAAAGAAGAGAACGCATATCAGCAAGTTCAGCAGCTAGGGTGGCAATGGTGGGCTGCGCCTGCGATGTTTCACCCTCAATGTTTTGGGGTTAGGCAGAAGTGCCTTCACCCAAATCAGGTGGGTCATCAACATGCGGCGGTGGAGAGGAAAATTGCGGTGAAGATGAAGGGGAGGATGAGGCTACTGGATATGCGTTAGGTGAAGCAGGAGCAAGAAGAAGGTTGGTGAAATGTTCGGGGAGTGGGGAGAGGGGTTCTGTAGGAGGGCTTGGAGGGCGAACTACCAAAGGTAAAGGATCCATGGGGAAGGTCTGAATCTTCTCCATCATCAATCGCAACCGTTTGTATTTGCATTGTTTCCTCCTCAGGTTGCATTGATTCTTTTTGTTGTGCTGACTCCCCCTTATCCACCCTTGCAGAGGTGGATTCTTTGTCGATTTTTGGGCTCTCAGCCCTCTTTCTCTTCTCCTCCTTCTTCTTTAGGCGCATCTCCTCCCGCCTGCGTTCCCTCTTTTCACTCGTTTTTCTTTCTTTCTTTTTGATTGGATGGGCTTCCTGATCTCCTTCAGCCCTTTTCTCCTTGATCTTCTTCTTCTTCTTCTCCTCAGCCATTTCAGGCTGCTTCTCCGCTATCGTTTCCTCCAAAGCAACCCTGATGGGTCCCTCATAGAATTCTATGTGAGTAGTTTCCTTAGGATCCGAGATTGCCAGAGCGCTCCTTCTCGAAGCTTCCTTCATCTCCTCCTCCGAAGGTAGTGGCTGATTAATAACCCCAACTTCGGGTAGCCCCCTTTTCCTTCTCCATATTACTAAGTATGCTCCCAAACACCTCGCTATCGTCTCTTCTCTTCTTTTCACTTTCAGAAGACAGTGTTGGGAGTGGGGCACTTTTTGTGCTCCGCCCCTCTTTAATGCAAAGTGGTCTGGCTGCTAAAGGCTTTTGCCGAGGTTTTCCGATGACTCGAGGGATGGGTTTTGGTTGGTCAGCGAGACGACAGCTTGCTACGAGGAATGCCGCCTCTCTTGCAGTGATTTGGCCTTGTGAGGGTGATGAAGGTAAAGAGGATGGATGGTAAGACTGATCGGCCAGGGATGTACTGAGTGAAAACGTTGGGAAAGTTCTTAGGGTTTTAGGAAGAAAACTCGGAAGTCTTTGTATGTAGAGGCGATTAGGGTTTTTTTTTTTTTTGCAAAAGACTCAAATAGACGACCTAAGAAGAAGGAGGCTGGAATTTAAAGGTTGGGCCTTGATGGGCCCAACGCAAACTCTGCGATGGCAGGCCTCGAGGTACTCAAAAAGCCTGTCGCCGTGCTCCTCACATTTATGAATCAACAGAGAAGTACGTCCTTTCGTCTGCGAATTCATCATGTCCTTGGAACCCTAAACGATTGGACTACTCTATTTGCAAAAAGAATTTGTCTTTGGTGTTTTATTCGGATGGACGCAAGGTTAAGAATCAACACAATGCCTCCATCAACGCAAATGCATCTTTGCAGAGGACGGGCAACAACGCATGTATCAGCGCAACACACCCCCCGGCTCAACGCATTTCTGGAGGACGGGCGCACTGTATTTCTACTAGCGCAACACTACCTCAACATAGTGCATTTTCACTAAGGACGGGTGAAAAATACATATGAGCGCAACACATGCCTCAGTGCAATGCATTTGGGTAGGATGAACGCAAAGTGTATCTTGTTGGCACAAGATGCACCCATCATCGTAATGCATACCGAATGTAGATTGTTATTATTTTTTTATTATTATAATTTACTTTTTTTTTTCATCAATGCAAGTCGCTAGGACTTTGCGGTAATCAATTTCTTTTAAACAATCATTCACCACAATTAAGGATAACGTAATTAATACAGAAAAGAAAGGAAATTAGACAGAGCAAGAAAATTAACGCAAGTGAATTAAATGAGAAGTAATTTCATAAAACAATAAAAACAAGTTTAAGGAAGCAATAAATAACAAAATTCATAAAACATTAAAGAAGGTATTTAAGAAAGCAATTAAACATAGAATTTAGAGATATGGACCGGAAGACATTTTTCTCATGATGAACGCAATCCACACCTCAGCAGGCGGTCAAGCTTACAATGTCGTCAAGGACATTGCTCCTTCCCGTGAGATCCTAAGGCTTCGAAATTTCTTGGCAGCATTCCAGGTGTTCTATTGCGTAGTTTGGCTGCCAATTGCCCAACTTGGATCTCCAAGTTTTTTATTGAAGATGCCTGCGACTGCATGACATCATCGTTCTTCTCAATATATTGCTTGAGCAGGGACTTCAATGAATTTCCAGAGGTGTTTAAGTAGGAAGGTTGGTTTTGCGGTTGTCTCTGATGACTCTGGTTCTAATTTTGAAGAAAAGGTGGAGGATTTCCTCGATTCTCGGAGTTGCTGTTCTGATGGTTACTCGGCCCCCCTTGGTTGTGATTTCCTCCCCAACTGAAATTAGGGTGATTCTGCCAACCGGGACTATAAGTGTAGGATTATGAATTGTTCTGGATAGCAAACACTTGCTGCGAGTTTAATGGACATATTTCTACTGCATGCCCCCCTCCACATTGGACGCAATTTATTGCAGCCACTTATGCCGGTGTATTGGGTTGCACTGAACTTTGAGAGAGGGCACCTTGATTAAGTGACATCGTCTGGAGAAGAGAGGTTACCGCGGCCATCTGTGCGGCCAAAGTTGTCATTGTATCCGCAGGTACAATGGCATTGTCATTTCTTCTTCTCTCGGAGCCTCTTCCTACGTACTCGTTGTCCACCCAGCCATCCGTGTTTCACGATATGCGATCAAGGATGACCTTGGCTTCTGTGTAGGTTTTATCCATAAATCCTCCCACTGCGGAGGCATCAGTAACGACTTGTGTTGATCTGTTTAGGCCGTTATAAAAAGTTTCCATCAGAATGCAATCGGGAATCCCGATATCCGGAAAATTTTTCACCAACCTTCTAAATCATACCCAAGCGGTGCTCAGAGTCTCGTTATCCATCTTCTCGAAGTTCAACACATCCTTTCGTCTTCTTGTGTTGACTGCTGGAGGGAAGAACTTTTTCATGAACCGTTCCTCCAACTGGTCCTAGGACGTTATTTCGCTTGGCTCCAATGAATGAGCCCACCTCTGGGGTTACGCCAGGGATGGAGAAGGTACTGCACATCTCGACAAAGCTGGTAAGATGGGCATGTAGGTCCTCACCTTGTAGACCTCTGAACTACCCCGTGTTTTGTATCATTTGGAGCATGTCCGACTTTATCTCGAAACGTGCATTCTCCTCAACCACTGGTCGTGAAATTTCAGGCAAGAAGTCATAGAGATTGGGCTCCGCATAATTCCTCATAGGGATATTGCGGTCAGCAGCAAGAAAAATGGGATCTTGCACTGGCCGGTTTACCTCTTGGTTTCCTTTGGATGCCTCATTATTATTGTTGTCTGCCATATTGACTCTTCTATGCCTTGCTCCGTTCTGGCGTGCCCTTACGCGAAAAGTACGCTCGATCTTTGGGTCAGCTTCAAATTCTGGATAAGTTCCAATACTTATAAACCGTCAGCCTGTTCTTCACATTAAACAGACAGTACAAAGAGATCTGTCCTGCAAAATATCACAAAAATACTCAACACTAACCGTTACCAATCCTCGAAAATGGCATCATAAACTTGTAACGGTAAATTTATATCTTTATGCATGTGGAAAAATATGAATGTGAATGAATGAACAAGTCCATGTCCCCGGCAATGGCGCCATAAACTTGTAACGGTAAATTTATATCTTTAAGCATGTGGACAAATATGAATGTGAATGAATAAACAAGTCCATGTCCCATGCAATGGCACCATAAACTTGATGATATAGATTTAATCTCTTTATCTACTCTAACGTATGGCTTGTGGATGCAATGAATGATGTGCTAAATATGCGCTAAAGTTCTTTTGTGATAAAGAGAATGTCTATGCGATACTACGTCTAAATATATGCGTTGTTAATGATATGCTCGTAGTATGCAATGGAGTAATGCATGTCACAAGTTTCCTTGTGCTGAAACCAATTATAATTTCAACGCAAGTTTCTCAGAATAATTCGAGGTCGAACACTGGGATTGTTTTCGTTAATGCGTTACTTTTGTGATACATGCGACCGATTTAACAATGAATAAAGAATTAGGTTTATACATGAATGTAAATTGCGATGAAATAAAATTATGTTGATAAAATAAAATCCTAAACTAATATGATACAAGATAAAGATACATGATACATGATACTGAGTTCGAGAACTGACTGTGAAATTGTACAAAGAATCTATGTATCTGATGGCAAGTCTTTATGAATGTAGCAAAAAGAGAAAGAATATATAGTAAAAAAATCGCAAGTTTGTCAATTGCGTTAAAGATGAAACTAAGGTTCCATTTTTCCTTGGCGTACACCTCTCGGTGATTGGCCGTGTTCCCATATCTCTATAGTGAAACAGGGATGAACGTGATGAACGCAAGGTTGTTTCCATCTCTGGAAATACTTCTCGCTTTAGTTAATGCATTCTTCCAACCCTCTCTCGATAGGCGGAATAACATCTTCACTTCTGCTCTCACAGGTGAAGATGTCGTCGAGCATGCTTTAGCTAAACTTAATTATTTCTTTAACACAATTAACTCACTCGCTTAATTCTTTCTATTTACCTAGTGAATTAGGAAAATATCATAGAGAAAATGGATTATGGATGAACGGAAATAGATAGAGAAATGACAATGGTAATTATCATAACATTTAATACTACGATTAAGCGTCTGCTACATGGTGTGAATGAAATATTAAGGGAGATGAATACAAATGATCAAATAGAGATTAGAAACAAATACAGAAAAAGTGTCAATGTCTTGACACAGATTCCAAATGGAGGTTTTGCTTGCCGGCGTGTGGAAGTAATGGAGAGGAGAGCTTCCCTCTTAGGCTTGCTCTTCTGATAGAAATGGCCTTGGCACAGAGCTTCAACGGCGGGGATTGGAAGGATTCCTTGCTCGGAGACTCACCTCTCGGCCTTGTCTCGTGATTATCCCGGATCTACTCTGGACAGTCACTTCAGACCAGTCTCTCTCTCATAATCAATATATGCACGTCTCTATGTATTCATGTATATTTTTCAATGAATTTGCAGAAGTTATTTATAGGTGAAGCTTGGCTCTTTGACTTCATGGTCCCCACTTTATGGTTATGGTAGCTCCTAAAATGGCAGAGTGAATATTCCTTCTGTTACGCAATCAACCCATCAGAAATGCACAACTGAGCTGTACATTTGTCAGAATCCTCTGCAAATGTGTTGCTCTTTACATCTTCGATCGATCGCGCATGCGGTTGAATTTGCGTTGATCACTAAGCTCTTGATCGATTGTCGCATGCACCGTTATTGCGTTGATCATCTCCTGAATTATGGGCACAATACGACGTAGATGCATTGTTTATTTTATCATTGAGCCATGAACGCATGCGGTGACTGATTTCCTGCAAAATAGAAATTGAAACATTCTATTCTACCATCGCAATGGTGTTAGTGGGTGTATTGACAACATTTTATAATTCTCGCATTTCTTAGCCAATTTCTATACTATCGACGTAATGTTTCTTTCTTTTTACCGCAATATCTAAATAAAACAGTATAAATAACTTGTATTTCTACAAGTTATCAAACACACCCATTAACCCCATTGCTATGGAGAAATGGAATGTCCAAGTCTTTGTTTTGCAGGAAATAGGTCACCGCATGATTTAATTGCTCGATGAGAAAATGAACAACGCATCCACACAACATGCGGCAATCGATCAAGAACGAAAAGATCAACGCAATTGCAGCGCATGCAACGATCGATCATGGATTCAAGCGATCAACGCATTTCCACCGCATGCGGTAATTCAAAACAACTACACTGCATGTGGCAATCGATCGAAGATGTGAAGAGCAACGCATTCGAAGGACTTATGACGTGTACAGCTTTCTGTTGTACGATTCTGACAGATTGATCGTGGAGCAGAGCGGACATTTCCACTACGCCGTGGTAGGAATTATTAGAATTACAAAGTGGGACCACTAATATAGAGAGCCAAGGTCTATAAATAGCTTCCTCGAATTCATTGTTTTGGAGACTTGTCTGAAGAGACAATATAGAGAAAATCTGGGAGAACAACGAGACAAGGCTGAAAGGTGAGTCTCTGAGCAAGAAATTCTTTTCATTTCTGAAGAAGAAGCTCTATGCAAGAGGTTACTTCTACCTGGAAAGCAAGCTTGAGAGAGAAGCTTTCCACTTCATTTCATCCACACGCCGGCAAGCACAACGTCTCCGATTGGGATCTGTATCAAGACATTGACACTCTTTCCATACTTTTTTCTATTATTTCATTCATCTATTGTGTGCATATTTCTTTAATCTTTCATTCACTATATGTATCAAATGCTGATCTCTAGATTTAAATATCATTATTGTAATCATTATCATCTTTCTGTACTTTTCCACACATTTATCATTCATTTTCTCCATCATGTGTCGTTAATCCCCTGGGAAAAGGGGAAGGATTAAGAGAGTGATTTAATCTTTATTAAGGTAATCGGCTAAGTTTAGCTAAAGCATGCTCGACGGCATCTTCACCTGTGAGAGCAGAAGTGAAGATGTTATTCCGCCTATCGAGAGAAGGTTGGAAGAATGTGTTAACTAAAGCGAGAAGTATTTCTAGAGATGAAAACAACCTTACGTTCATTACGTTCATCCCTGTTTCACCATAGACATATGGGAACGCGGCCAGGGAAAGCGGAACCTTAGTTACGTCCTTAACAAGATTGACGAACTTGCGATGTCCTTTCCTTCAACTCATTATTTTTTTTTATTCATTTACAAGACTTGCCACCGCATTCATTAGATTCTTTTTCACAACTTCACAGCCAGTCCTCACCCTATATCATTAATAGTTTAGACATTTATTTTATCAACGCAATTTACTTTAACGCATTTTATTTACAACGCAATTTACTTTTCATCGCAATTTACATTTCTGTCAAACCAAATTTTTTATTCTTTATGATAAACCGGTCGCATTTACCACATTAGTATCGCATCTAAACAACATTAATCCTTGTGTTCGACCTCAGGTCAATCTGAGAAACTTGTGTTGGAATTATACTTGGTTCTAGTGCAAGAAAACTTGTGACACGCACTACATCATCACATACTACGAAGCATATTATCATCATCGCATACACCTAGAATGTAGTATCGCAACAATATCTTTATTGCAAAACACTGGAGCACATAGAGAATTATCATTTTCATTCATTAGCGCATAATAAAATATATAGATAAAAAGATAAAGATATATGAATCTCGTTTATCACATATCTTCCATCTTCACCTTGTGTAGGCTTGTGGCCAATGCATAGTCTTCACAGCCCGCACACTGGCCAGTGTGCATGCCTAGCCTCAAAGCCTAGGGTGCCTCGCCCATGCCTTGTGCTCAATGCTTACATTCCTTGTAGCCAACTTGTAGTCTACCATTAACACCTTTCCTTGTGTCTACCATGCACCCACACAACCTCAAGAGGACTTAGCTGCCGCATATCGTTATTAACACTTATCTCAGATCTAAGTTGCCATTTTGAGACCCACGAACAGAGATACAGGTCATGAATGCGATGTGATCGGCACAAATTGATCTAAAATGAAGGATACCCATGAGCATAGCCGATCTGGTACCAGCGGCGGATCTATAGTAGTTCGCAGTCGGATCTGGACGATTGGAGGGGAGGTAGCGCAGATCAACAAAGATTTGAAGAATCTGGAATTGCACACGGTGGAGTTTTGCGACAGAGGCTTGCTGGAGAGAGAGGAATCAAAGGAAGGATTCAGAAGTGGAAGGGGAAGAAGGAACTGAGATCTTGAACGACGGGATCGGGGTCAATGGAGGAGAGTGTACACCAAATTGGAGATAGATCTGCCTCCGTCGATGGTGGATCGAGTCGAGAAGGTAGAGAAGGTTGGGCGGCCATAGAAAACCCAAATTTATTGCTCCGATTTCATATCAAGTTAGGCAAAATGTAAATGAATTGGAGTCTTCTTCCTTCTCATTAATGAAGCCTAATAATATATAGCTATAATATATCAAGGGTACAGAAGTAAAATTAGAATAATACTCTTATATCCTATACACCCTAATATTAAATAAAAATGAGGGTTTTTTTTTTTTTTTTTAAAAAACACCTTTTTCTCATATTAGTCCAATCGGACCATTAAATCATGGATGTTACCTAAAATAAATTATTGAATTTAAAACCTCAGTAAGTCAAATACAATCTAAACACAAACTAACTTTGGGTTATTGCAATATAAAATTCTCTCTTCTATATAATAAATGGGAGTGTGCCCCTTCCTTTGCAAAATAGCAGCATAGAATCTCAAGAGTAAATAGAAATTTGAGTGGAAATGTTGCATGTAAATGGAGGTATGGGAGATACCAGTTATGTCAACAACTCACTACTTCAGGTTACATTTTATTTATTTATATATTTTGAGTATGGTTATATATGTTTCTTAGTACTCTAACATTTAAGCTCAAATTTTCATGAATGAATTCTTGATTAAGAATTGTTTATTCGTTTTTTTGTTAACACCAAAATTTAATTTTATGAGTTTTAATACACAGCGAGAGATAATATCCATGACTTGCTCAATTGCAAAGGAAGCCATTACCAATTTCTACCATCAAAACTTTCCAACTTCCATAACAATAGTAGACTTGGGTTGTTCTTCAGGATTAAACACTCTAATAGTTGTTTCCAATCTGATCAAACAAGTAGAAGAGATTCGTCAAAAGCTTCACAAAAAGCCTTTGGAGTATCAAATCTTCTTGAATGACCTCCATGGAAATGACTTCAATGCCGTTTTTAGAATATTACCAAGCTTCTTGGAAGATTTAAAGACCCATATTGGAGGAGATTTTGGTACATGTTTCTTCAATGGTGTGCCAGGTTCTTTCTATGCCAGACTCTTTCCTAGCGAAACTGTGCACTTTTTTCATTCATCTAGTAGTCTCCATTGGCTCTCTCAGGTGGGTTTAAACATATTTGTTTATATTTTAAAAGAAAATAAAATTTTGCTTTGTGAGATTTGAATTTATTGATTCAATTGGATCTTAGAATTTTCAAACTCAATATTTTAGCCCATAAGATTTTTTAGAATGTCTTGGTATCGAACTCTCCCAATAACCAAGTATGGAGGTCTCAATATAATTTGACCCTATAATGTAGATGGATGAGTTACATATAAACTATCCAATTCTAATGATGCCTCATATTATCTGATTTTCTCTTTAATAATAAAATTGATCTCTTCCTCTGTACGTCCTCTAACTCTTTGACATACTCTTTCATTTGAATGAATGCATCGCTATTGGTATCCCGATATGAGGAGGGTGTTAAAGAGGTGTCAAAGTAGTTGAAATATCTTGATGCAACTCCTAATCTTATTATCTTTAATTTAGTATCTTGTTCAATGAAAAAATTGATCTCTTCTTCTATCCGTAAACATAACTAACACACCGTTAGTTAACCATATAAATCTTTATGACAATTTGATGAGTATTTACTTACTTTCTTGGAATATCAACGGGTTTAAAATATAATCTTGCCTTTTGGTTCCGGTTGTTTATACGTTTGTCATTCCATTTCTGATAGGTAAGTCTAGCTTAATAGTTCTGTTTTACTATTTTTGGACAAACATGCCATAAATATATTAATTCTATATATGTTAGGTGGTTGCTGTGACAATGATGCATTTATTATTATTATTTTATATCTTTTTTCCCTTCTTCCCCTCTTCTCTCCCCACTTTGTCAAATATATTATTCTCTCATCGACTCAATTAGAGAATATCAAGTGAATATTATTAATGTCACGTCATTTTGAAAATAATTCGAAAAGATTTCCAATCAACCCTACGTATCACAAAAAATGACCAAAAGTGTCGAATGAGATTCTGACGCTAAAATGTGGAGTTTGATAACTTTCATCCCATGTCATAATCATTTTGATCATATTTGATAATTATTTTATTTTTTATTTTTATTTTTAAAAATTAAGATTATAGACACTATTTTCTCTCTAATTTATTCTTTTATTATCTACTTTTCACTCATAGTTTAAAGAACCAAGTCAAATTTTGAGAACTAAAAAAAAAAAACTTTCAAAAAGTTATTTTTATTTTTAGAATTTGAGTAAGAATTCAGTCATTTTACTTAAATAAGATGCAAAAGTTGTAAAAAATGTTGATGGAATATGATTAATTTTCAAAAACAAAAACAAATAATTAATTAGTTACCAAACGAGGCCTTCATTTTTTGTTTTTTGTTTTTTGTTTTTGATTCTTTGTTTTAAAAACTTAAGCCTATTTTCTCTCTATTTCTTACAATGATTTTCATATTTTTTTGTGCACAATGGTTAAATTCATAACCAAATTTCAAAAACAAAAACAAAATTTTCAAATATACTTTTTTCAGTTTTCAATTTTTTTACTTATTTTTAAATCATTTGTAAAAAGTAGATAACAAATGGAGAAATTTGAAGGTCAAAATAATGTCTATAGGCTTCATTTTCAAAAACAAAACCAAAAAACTAAATAATTGTCAAACGGGGTATTAGTAATCCAAATGCAACAAAATTTAAACGAAAAGATCAAAAGTGTTTTTTTCTTCCTCAGGTTAGTGTGAGATTGTTATAGCTTTCAAAATAATTCTTGCAATCAATTGTGACATGAAACAAAAATAGTGTTTGATAAATTTTAATTTAACTTAAAAAAAAATACCGAAGTGTTTGATAAAATTAATACAAAATTGTTATAGAAAATTGAAAAGTGAATAGGCGTAAAAGAAATAATATATTTTTCAAGGAAAAAGAAATAATATATTTTTCAAGGAAGTTGAATTCAAAAGGTGGTAAGTTAGTAAATAATTAAACTCTTAAGATTCTTTCACTTTTTACTCCCATAAACGCAATCACAAATGGACCTCATTCTGAAACCCTCTTGGTTGTATACAAACATATTTGTACTATATTTTATATCTTTTTTTTTTTAAATGTACATTAGTATATACTATGGTAAAGTTATATTGAATATTGCAGGTTCCTATGGGGATACAGAATAACAAAGGAAACATTTACATAGGTAGTACAAGTCCAAAGAGTGTGGCTGAAGCTTATTATAAACAATTTCAAAAAGACTTTTCAATATTTTTGAAGTGTCGAGCTGAGGAATTGGTAATGGGTGGACATATGGTCTTAACATTAGTAGGAAGACTAAGTGAAGATCCATCAAAATCCGGAGCTTATTATATTTGGGAGCTCTTGGCTTTAGCTCTCAACACCATGGTAATTGAGGTAATATCCACTTTTTTAATATTTGGGTGTCAAGGAAACTTATACGATATTAAATCCTAGGTAGGTGACCACCATGGATCGAACCCATGACCCCACTTGGCTCTTTGACCTTGTTTGATGTTTCTATTACCACTAGGCTAATTCATGATGGTTCATGTTCAAGATTCTATTAAACATAAAATTTTAATTTATATCTATTTAGAACAATTAATTTTTATAAAATTCGAATTTGTCAAGGACTTAAAAATGGACTTATTATATATAAATCGGAGATTTAAAGATCTTTTAGATACTTTTGAAACACTAAGAATCAAATAGACATAAATATGAAAGTTCAAGGAAAAAAAAACTTGAAATTTCACCCGTTTTTTGCCTCCTTTATGTGGTTTTTCCCTTTTTCTAGAGTATAATTTGGTCTCTCTAAACTAGTGTTTATTTAACAAAGGAAAAATTAGTATTTATTTGGTCTATGAACTTTAGAAATTATATATATGGTCTTTGAACATTAAAAAATTTATGATAGGTTATTGAAGTTAAAAAAATATCCAATGTCATTGCGAGATTATATCTATTTGGTCCTTAAATTTTAAAAGATATTTAATAGACCCATAAATTTTCAATTTTGTGTTAAATATATCTTTGACCTACTCAATCTTTTTTAAAATTTGTTGTCCTAATAAACACTAAACAAAAAGTTTGTTTTGTTATTAAGCATAAGATTCAATTTTATATATCTATATATCATTTCATTTTAAAAAACAGTTGAAATATGTGGATAACCGAAATTGAAGATTTAAGGATCTATTTGTTTAAAAATCTTTGACAAGTTAGGAACATTTTTTCTGAAAAGTTCATGGAACAAATTGGCAATTGATAAATTTTTTCAAGTTTATTAAATATGTTATAATCCAATACATTTTGTTATTAATTCATTAATGTATAGGGAATTGTGGAAGAGAAAAAGGCAGATTCATTCAATGTTCCATTCTATATGCCATCACCAAAGGAAGTTGAAGCCGAGGTTGTAAAGGAAGGAAGTTTCATCCTCAATCTATTGCAAGTTTCAAGCATTAACTTAAACGTTCACAAGACTGAATTAAGCTCACTAATTAAGTCTATGGCCGATACTGATGGCTATGATTTTGCCAAGTGTATGCAATCTGTGGCTGAACCACTTTTGATTCATCATTTTGGAGAATCCATTGCCGAAGAATTATTTTGCCGACACAGAAAGATTGTTACTGATTGCATGGCAAGAGAGGAGATTATGGAATGTATCAACCTCACTATCTCCTTAACTAAAATCAAATGATCCAAAGTTGCTACAAATTAAATATGCCATGTGATTCAATCATTGAGATGTTGAATACAAGGCAAATATCGGATTATCATAATAAAATAATCTCCAACTTTTTATTTCGCTAAATGAAAAATAAATGATTTTATTTCGGATTTATATTTACGATCATACTAAAGTTGTTACTATTTGTTTATTTTTCTGTTTTGTTCTCTGTCATGTGAGTTACAATATATAAAAAAATAATAGGAAAGTACCTATCACATGTTAATGAATGTCACGAACTATGTCAACGCAATTACAAAAATATTCACCAAACAAAAATAACACCAATTTTAGTAATTTTTATTAATTGAGGGCATTTTTTGAATTTCTGGACTTAAGTGTAATTGCGGGAATTTAACTATTGACGTTGAAATTATTCAATTTAGAAATTAATGGATTGGCGTTGAAATTATTCAATTTGGAAATTAATGGATTGACGTTGAAATAATTCAATTTGGAAATTAATGGTAGGAATTAATTTTCATTTTGGAAGGAAGAGGTGTTTCAATTTAATATTTAATTGGAGGGAAGTTATGGAAATTGGGCTTTTAATGGCATACAAATTTAATTTGAAATTAATATCAATAATTAATTTCATTTTGGAAGGGGGTTATGTCACACAAGTGTAATTGAAATTAATGTCAAGAATTCATTTCATTTTGAAAGGGGGTTATGTCACACAAATTTAATTTGAAATTAATGTAAATAATTAATTTCATTGTAGAAGAGGGTGAGTTAAATTCTTTGTGAATTGAAAATTTTACGGGAAAAAATTATTAAAATTTGGAAGCATGGTCTGATTGAAGGAAAATTTTGGAGATTAGAATCTTGAGGGTGGTTGTTGCTACGGCTTCGTTGGGATATAAATTCAAAGATTGATTATTGAAGACTGTCGCTTGGATCGATATCTGAATCTAGTATCGAGGTAAATAATCTTACTACTGGAACTGCCCTAATGCCAGACAATGATAATTATGATTTATAGAGGATCATTAGTTAACATGATATTCATGTATGCCTTCATTGACTGAGGTTTGAAAGAACTAGAGTCAGTTATTAATAATTATGATTTAATGAGGATATATTAATGGTGTAATGTTTATATATGCCTTGCTGGCATGGGGGTTTAAAGACTAGATGCGAATGGAGATGTTTGAATGCTACAATGATTTGAGTATATTATTATTCTTGGAGATCCTACTGAATCTGGGGATGATGAGATGTATATGAATGTTATGGGACTAGGACGATGAGATATATATGTATGTTATAGAACCATGATGATGAGATGTATATGTATGTTATGAGACTAGGATGACTGGAGGTATATGTATATTGTAGAGCCATGATGTTGAGATGTATATGTATGTTATAGAACCATGTTGTGATAATTTTGATGTTGAGACTGTGGTAGTGTCTGTACTAATCAGTTAGATGTCCACTAGATATTGTGTTTCCTTCGGGATTCATCAGATATTGTGTTCCTTTGAGATTCACCAAATTGTGTTTCCTTTGGGATTCACCAGATTGTGTTTCCTTCGGGATTCACTAGGGGTTGTATTTCCTTCGGGATTCACCAGGGGTTGTGTGTTCTTCGGGATTCACCAGGGGTTGTGTTTCCTTCGAGATTCACCAGGGGTTGTGTGCCTTCTGGATTCACCAGAGGTAGTGGTTATACTTAACTACAGTAGGGTAGAAACCAGTTTTTCATGTATGTATGTGTCCCATGAGCACTAGAGAAGTTTTTATGTTCCACAAGAGGTAGACATCTAGAGGACATAGATGCTTCGCCCGACCTCAGTAGCAGGGTTACTTACTGAGTATTTTATACTCATTCTTTCTCATATTGTTGTTTCAGGTAAAGGTAGAGATGCACCAGTGATAGACAAGGAGAATTAGTGATCAAGTCACTGGGACCACTTTTATGCTTCCGCTCATGATATTTAGATTTCTTTTTATGTTTTTCAACTTTTAGTTTTGATGTTTGAAACTTACTATTAAGATTTGTTTTTCAGACCTATTTATTATCATTTATGATTTATGGGTACCTGATGCATTATTTTATTAAGTGAAAATACAGATGATATGTGTTGATGGATAGCATTGTGCACACAAGTTTCCCCAACAGAATCCAAGTGTAAATTCCTCTAAGTTTCCTGGTAAGTCTAGGGTCGAACACAGGGACTTGTAAAAATAGTTGCGTTGGAGATTTTTATGAAAACTTGCGGTAACCAATGAAATAACAAATGTTGGGTGGTTGTTGCATTGATGAAAATAATAATAAATGCGACAGAGTTTGAAAAGAGTTGGTAAACGAAAAATACGATGAATATGCGGCGAACAGGTTGAGAAGGGTTTTGGCTAACACTTCCTAGGTTGCGTTCATGCTTTACGATCGTACAACATGCATACAATAGTAAACCACCTCTCGGCGAGAATACCATGGCTTCTAAGGCTAGAACGCATGCGATAAATATGCGATAAGTCTACAGAGTTTACACATAAACCTCTATCTCTATTTATGCGATGACAACATGACATTCACACAAATATGCGATCACATAATATCATTCCTATTCCTTGGATGCAAGCGATGCAAGTTGAGAACAGAGCCTATCTCTAAGTCCCTATCTCTTGTTTATGCAATCTAATCTTGCTCTTTCGAGACCAGATTCTAACCTAGCTCTCTCGAGACATTAGGTTCTTTCTTTAGATTCTCTCTCGAGTAACTCTAAAGGGGTAATTTGCAAAACATAAAACAAGACAATCGTAAGCAATGAACTTCCTAGATCATGTTAGCTTAGTTCCTCTCAACCCATTCAACTTGTTTAGCTACTCATGTGTATTAAGAGAGTGAGCAGAAGTAGAAATAAAACTTCCATTGAATAGATATAAGATGAAGTACAGAATAACAATGCAAGTATAGTAAAGAGCCTGGAGCAATTTCTTGCCACCAGGCGTTACACAGTTCTACTCGTGCTCAAAAGATATTCTCGCTTTCACGAGCTGCTCTTACGCCCCAAGGTTCTCTCTCGAGCCACCTTGGACGATCTCCGGCATCACCACTCTTCTCTAGCTCCACCGTAAAATGTAAAAGAGAAGTATGAACAAAGGCGTGAACTTGTAAGTGATGAAGTAATTGATTTCTTAACCCCTTTTGTGAAGAATGCACTTGGTATTTATAGGGCATCAAAGATGAAAGGTGGCTTCTCTCTCCTAGTTGTACAGATGGGACAACTTTAATTTCTGACTGATGCGCTAGATAATTGTCACCGATAAAGCTGGATGTACTTTGTGACCATTGTCGGCTGTCAACTTAATTTGGATCCGACTGCTGTCAGCTTTCTGACCCATCGATCGTAATTATCCTTTCGTTCGAATGTGCCCACCATGTTGCGGTGATTCTTCACGGGTGGATGTTTGCGAGTACGATCAACACAAAATTTTGCGGTGAAGTTGCACTCGACCAATGTATTCCTATGATCGCATTCTTTGCATTGCGTTAACACATTATTCTGTACAAAAATATAAAGATCAACTGCTCTGATGCATTGGACGCATGGTACCACAATATTATGGAATTTATGCTTGGACGCAATTTAACATATTCTATCAACGCAATCCAACATTGTTTAAGAACTTAGCACTATGGTAACGTGCATTTCTGCTCATTATCACACCCTCAAATTTAAACAATGTTTGTCCTCAAGCATAAGTTAAAGATTTCTTTAGCAAGTTAACCGCAAAGTTTTCTTTCTTAGATTTCTCAAGAATACTTCGTTCAGATCCTATATGCTAGAATTTCCTTAAGTCTTATTCAAATCTCTTCCTAAAATATTTCTAAGACTTAGGGATTGCAAGCTTAACTTTCAAAAGGACTTTACTGAATTTTGGAACATCGCATGATTTATTTCAAAAAGAAAATTTTCCACCGGGGTGTCAAATGATTTATCCTTATACAAAAAATTTCTTCATTGCTATTTTTTTTTTCTGACCTTACGCTGATCTGAGTGCCTTGCCTTCATTTTGGCTTGCCCCCATGGATGTCATGTGGACATCCAACTACGAGAAATGCACTCTTTCTCAGACTAAACTCATACCAACTTGGCAATGGAGTTATGGTCATTTATTTATGTGTTGATCTTGGTGACTTACTTTCATTTTGGTTTACCCCCACGTGTGCCATGTGGACATCGAACTATAGGTAAGTGTATTTCACAACTTACTCTTATCAACATGGATTTCCCATTGCGTTGACAGTGAAGTTATTATGCAATATATATATATATATATATTATTTTTTTTGTAGCAAGGTTGGACAAATACCCCACCCCCAAATTTAAAATACGGCAATGTCTTCATTGCCAAAAGGTTAAAATAAGTCATGCGATGGTCATAGAATGCGTTGTAAAGAAAATTTGAAAGAAAGCTAGTAAACCCCTAACTTCGAGAAATATTTCATGAGGTGACTATCCTAAGATTTACGTTGACTCTAGTATATATGAAAGAGATAGAAGCATATTTTTCATCATTGAAATCATACTTGGCAAAGAATACATGCGATAAACTATTAAACTTATCTACTTGTGATATGTTTGCGGTAGTCACGGAGGATGCGGTGATAAAACTTTGGAAAGTAATATGCAATGAGATAGTGCAAAATTTGAAGTAAGGATAAGGAAGAGTATACCCCCAAATTTAGCGTTGTCGCCCACATTGTATTGACGCATCCATCTTGCAGCGATCATTCTTTATTGGGTTGCGGTCATGGAATAAGATAAATGTTGTTTCGTGTAATATTTCCACAATCCAGTGCCTCGATCGTTGTAACGAAAACAAAGAGAGGGTCAAATTATTTTAACAAAGTAAAAGTCGTTATCGTAAACTATTTTTTTTTTTCAGAAATAGTACTGAAAAATGAAAAGATAGCTGAAACAATAGTGAAAATTCTGAGTAGTGGAGAAAATAGTTGAAGACTTGAATTTTTCCCAAGCTTATGTCCCTAATAAATTGCGATCATTTGACAACGCAGGGACCACCTACTTCCTTCTTTATTCAAAGTTTCTTAGTTCCATGGAGTCGACTTGGCGATGCCAATCTTCTCCATGATATGCCTTTACTTGCTGCCCATTTACATTGAATATGTTGGTACCGTCGTCATTTGATAATTCCACCGCGCCATGTGGAAGTACTTGTCAAATTCTGAACGGTCTGGACCAACGAGACTTTAGCTTTCTTGGGAAGAGTCGCAGACGTGAATTGAAAAGCAAGACTTTCTACCCAACTTAGAGGTTCTTACCGCCTATGTGTTGATCATACCAGTGCTTGGTGCGCTCCTTATAAATTTTCACATTTTCATATGCGTTGTTCCTCCATTCTTCTAGCTCAACCAATTGCATTTTCCGTGCTTCCTCTGCTTCCTTTAAATCAAAATTCAGTTTCTTGACCGCCCACAATGCTTTATATTCCAGCTCCAAGGGCAAGTGACTCGCTTTGTCGAATACCAATGCATAGGGGGACATGCCTATAGGTATTTTAAATACAATCCAGTATGCCCATAATGCATCATCAAGCTTCATTGCCCAATCTTTCCGCGAAGGTTTGACTACCTTCTAAAGTATCGATTTAATTTCCCGATTGGACACTTCAGCTTGGCCATTTATTTGCGGATGGAATGCGGTGGCCACTTTGTGGAGGATGTTGTACTTACGCAGCAGTTCCTTTATACCGTGGTTGACAAAGCGTGATCCTTCATCACTTATGATGGCACGGGGAGTGCCAAAATGCGTGAAAATATTTTTCTTCAGGAACTAGGAGACTACTGCCGCATCATTTGTGGTAAATGCAATTGCCTCTACGCATTTGGAGACATAGTCAAGAGCTAATAGAATATAGTGCTTACCATTTGAAGGAAGGAATGGTCTCATGAAATCAATCCCTCATACATCAAATAGGTCCAGCTCCAAGATAGTATTCATTGACATTGCGTTCTTCCATGAGATATTGCCGGTGCATTGACACCGATCACATTTCATTGTGTAGTCAGCAGTAGCCTTAAATAGTGAAGGCTAGAAGAATCCACTTTGTAAAACTTTGGCTGTAGTACGTTGTCCTCCAAAGTGCTCTCCATAAGGTGAATCGTGGCACTGTGACAATATGCATTGTTAAGCAGCATCTGGTATGCATAATCGAATGGTTTGGTCTGCACCTCTTTTATACAGATTTGGCTCATCCCAATAGTAGTGTCTACATTCATTCTTGAGCTTCTTCCATTGATGGTAGGTGTAATCTTCAGAAAATTGTTCATAGACCAAATAATTAACGATGTCCGCATACCATGGCAGTTCTTCTATGCGAAACAGCTGCTCGTCCGAAAACACGGAACTCACTTCAGATTCATTGTGATCAACCTCAGGATTTTCTAATCTAGACAAGTGATCTGCAACTTGATTCTCTATCCCCTTCCAATCAATTATCTCGGTATCAAATTCTTGAAGGAGAAGAACCCATCTGATCAATCTCAGCTTTGCGTCCCTTTTTGTCATCAAATATTTGATTGTCGAGTGATCAGTATGAATGAGTACCTTGGTTCCCAATAAGTATGCCTGGAATTTTTCCAACGTAAAAATCACAGCCAGAAGCTCTTTTTCAGTGGTGGTATAATTAATTTGAGCAGGGTTCAGAGTTTTACTCGCATATTCGATGGGGTGAAAAATTGTTTTCTTCTTTTGCGCTTGTGCGACTCCCATCGCATACCTGCTTGTGTCGCACATGATTTCGAACGGCAGTGTCCAATCTAGTGCAATTAAGACGAGTGCGGTATTCAGCGCATTCTTTGAAATTCGAAATGCATTGAGGCAATTGTTGTCAAATTCAAACTTTTTGTCTACCTCTAGTAATGCACTCAATGGTCTTGCTATTCTAGAAAAGTCTTTAACGAATTGTCTGTTGAATCCAGCATGCCCCAAGAAGCTTCGCACTGCCTTCACGTTGGTTGGAGGTGAAAGCTTTTCAATTGCATCATTCTTTGCTTTGTCCACCTCCAACCCTTCTCGGGAGACCTTGTGTCCCAACACTATACCTTTTGTCACCATGAAGTGACATTTTTCCCAGTTGAGCACCAGGTTCGTCTCTTCACATATTTTCAGAATTTTCTCCAAATTAGCGAGGCAGACTTCATAAGTGTTCCCATAAACGGAGAAGTCATCCATAAATATTTCTACTGAGTCCTCGAGATAATCTAAAAAGATCACCATCATGCACCTCTAGAACGTGCTTGGTGCATTGCAGAGGCTGAACGACATGCGGCGAAAAGCGAATGTCCCATATGGGAAAGTGAATGTGGTATTGTCTTGGTCTTCAGGAGCTATCATGATCTGGTTGTACCTGGCTTATCCATCCAAGAAACAGTAAAATCATTCCTTGCTAATCTATCTAGCATTTGATCGATGAATGGTAGAGGGAAGTGATCTTTCTTTGTGGCCGCATTCAATTTGCAGTAGTCCATATAGATGCGTCATCCATGATGGTTCTTTGTGGTATTAATTCATTGTTCTCATTGGGGACTACCGTTATTCCGCCCTTCTTCGGCACATATTGCATGGGGCTGACCCACGTGCTATTTGCAATGGGATAGATAATGCCCGTATCCAGCCACTTGATAATCTCCTTTTTTATGACCTCTTTCATCGTAGGGTTAATTCTGCGTTGATTTTCAATGGTTGCTTTGTGGTCGTCCTCAAGACGAATGTGGTGCATGCAGTACGCAGGGCTAATTCCTTTGATATCAACAAGCGTCCAGCCAATTGCTCGCACATGCTTCTTGAGAATGCTCATCAATGCATTCTCTTGATCTGCGTTAAGTGCGGAGGAAATTATTACTGGTAGCTTCTTATTCTGCCCCATGAATGCGTACTTCAGATGTGTTGGTAGGGTTTTTAGTTCAAGGATTGGTAGCTCGACAAGAGAAGGTTGAGTTATTTTTCTGTCTTCTTTAGGCTCTTCTTCATGCGTTGCGATCGATCCTTCTTCTTTGTTTATTTTTGCTACGATCGCATTATAGGCAGCTACAGATGCGTCGGCATCCTCTTCTTCATACTCTTCATCAGACTTTTCTTCTTCAATCAAATTCAAGTCATCTTCCGAATCTTACAGGTCTTCCTCAGGAAATTTCATGGCACGAATTATATTAAATTTGAGCTTTTGTCTGTTTATGCTCAAAATGCTCTCGCTCTTGTGCACATCAATTTGATCACGACCCGTTGATAGGAAAGAACCCCCCAAAATGATGGGCACATCTTTATCGGCCTCATAATCTAAGATGATGAAGTCAGCTGGCAAAATAAATTTATCAATCGTGATGAACACGTCCTTCACCTTACCCTCTAGATGAACCAGAGATATGTCGGCTAGTTGAAGAGTCACGGATGTGGGCACAAGTTGCCCCACATTTAGTTGTCGAATGATTGACAGTGGCATCAAGTTTACGTTGGCCCTCACATCACACAGGGCTTGCCCAATATAGAGTCCTCCTATGGAGCAAGGAATAGTGAAACTCCAAGGATCGCTCATCTTCAGTGGAATAATAGATTTGAACTTTGCGTTAGTGCCACCGTGGCAAATTTTCCAACGCCTCTTTTCTTGGTTACCATGTCCTTCAGTAACTTGGCATAGGCAGACATTTTCTCAATCGCTTCACTGAAAGGAATGTTAACATATAATTGCTTTAACATAGATAAAAAGCGTAGGTACTGTACCTCTTCATTTTTCTTCTTCTTTAGCCTCTGAGGGAAAGGTGGTAACTAGACTTTCATGGTTCCCGTTTCATTTGACTTTGAGATTGACGCAACCTCAGGTTGTACTGCTTCATTTTCTCTTTCTTCTTCTTGCGTTGTCGCAATCTCAGTTCAGCTGCGATAGAGGTTGATCTATTCTGCTCCTCCTTTTCTCCCTCCACAGTCTTTCCACGCGCAAGGTGACAACCTGACATTGCTCCTTACCTAAACCCCCTAGGTTGTGTGGAAGCTCGGTTGAACTTGGTAGCGTCCCTTGCGGTCTACTTTTGAGCTCATTTGCAATCTGGCCCATTTGGAATTCAAGGTTGCGGATGGACGTAGCCTGACTTTGAAGCACCATCTCATTTTTCTCTATATATTGCTTCAATAGGCCTTCTAGGGAAGAAGATTGTGGTGGTTATTGTGAGCTACTTGCTTGGTTGCTCTGTTGACCGTTGCTGCGTTGAAAGAAGTGGTCATTCTTTTTGTGCCACAGATTGAAAATTTTGTTGTTGATTCTTCCAAGCAATGTTTGGGTGGTTGTTCCACCCGGGGTTGTAGGTGTTGGAAAAAGGGGTTGTTCTTTATAAAATTTACAGACTGTGGGTTTTGTGGACAATCCTCCATTGCATGCCCATCACTACAAGTTGCAGACCTTGCGGTGTTTTGACTTATTACGTTGATTTGCCCACCTTGCGGTGTTGGGCTGCTGATCGTCATTCCTTGAATCAAATTCATCATTGTGGTCATTTGGTTTTGCAATGAGACAATAGCACCGTTATTTGCATCAGAATCTTTGAGTCTTAATCTCTGGTCGATCTCCCTTCAATCTTCATGATTCTTGGAGATGCGATCCAGGATATTCTTCGCCTCATCATAAGTCTTGTCAAGTAGACCACCAGCTGCTACTGCATTGGCATCGGTTTGTGAATCAGAATTCAAACCGTGGTAGAAAATTTTCATTTGAAGGCAGTCTGGCAGCCCATTATGCGGACAATCTCGGACCAACCTTTTAAACCTCGCCCAAGCATCGCTGAGCGATTCGTCCATATCTTGTTCAAAATTAGTAATAAGCTTTCTCCATCTTGCATTTTCTATACGTGGGAAATACTTCTTCATAAACTTCTCCACCACCTACTCCCAAGAAGTGATCTCTCTTGATTCGAACGAATAAGCCCATTTCCTAGCGTGATCACAGAGAGAAAATGGAAATAACGTTAGTCGAACCTCCTCAGCAGAGATGTTCGGGAACACAAAAGTATTGCAGATTTCAATAAAACTTCAGATATGGGCATGCGGATCCTCGCCATGCCTTCCTCCGAATTGACCTGCAGCCTGGATCATCTGCAGCATCATCGGTTTCATCTCAAATCTACTTCCGTCTAAGGCAAGCCGCATGATTCTCGGAGAGAAATTATAGAGATTTGGCGATGCATAGTTCTTAATGGGCCTATTGCGATCGTTTGCCAACATAATTGGATTTGGCATGACATTGTTGTTGTTTGGTGCTTCATTCCTACGCTACTCCGCCATCTCTTATTTATCAGAAAGTGGTTGTTATTGGCGGTCTCTTAGTCTCCTTCGAAATGTTCTCTCAATCTCCGGGTTGTAGTTCGCCAGAGATTGAGAGTTCTGCAAAGAATTCACAAAATTACCGTTAACAACTATTTTGCCGAAGTCCCGGCAACGGCACCAAAAACTTTATGTATTATATTATTAAGTGGAGATACGAATGATATGTGTAGATGGATATCGTTGTGTACTCAAGTTTCCCCAGCGGAATCCAAGTGTAAATTCCTCTGAGTTTCCTAGTAAGTCCAGGGTCGAACATGGGGACTTGTGAAAATAGTTGCGTTGGAGATTTTTATGAAAACTTGCGGTAACCAGTGAAATAACAAGTGTTGAGTGGTTATTGCGTTGATGAAAATAATAATAAATGCGACAGAGTTTGAAAAGAGTTGGTAAACGGGAAATACGATGAATATGCGGTGAACGAGTTGAGAAGGGTTTCGACTAACACTCCCTAGGTTGCGTTCATGCTTTGCGATCGTGCAACATGCATACAATAGTAAACCCCCTCTCGGGGTGAATGCCACGGCTTCTAAGGTTAGAACGCATGCGATAAATATGCGATAAGTCTACAGGGTTCACATATAAACCTCTATCCCTATTTATGCGATGACAATATGACATTCACACAAATATGCGACCATATAATATTATTCCTATTCCTAGGATGCATGCGATGCAAGTTGACAACAAAGCTTATCTCTAAGTCCCTATCTCTTGTTTATGCAATCTAATCTTGCTCTTTCGAGACCAAATTCTAACCTAGCTTCTCGAGACATTAGGTTCTTTCTTTAGATTCTCTCTCGAGTAACTCTAAAGGGGTAATTTACACAACATAAAACAAGACAATCGCAAGCAATGAACTTCCTAGATCATGTTTGCTTAGTTCCTCTCAACCCATTCAACTAGTTTAGCTACTCATGCGTATTAAGGGAGTTAGCAAATGTAGAAATAAAACGTCCATTGAATAGATATAAGATGAAGTACAAAATAACAATGCAAGTATAGTAAAGAGCCTGAAGCCATTTCTTGCCACCAGGCATTACACTGTTCTACTCGTGCTCTAAAGATATTCTCACTTTCGCGAGAGACAACCCGCTCTCTACTCTTACGCCTCAAGGTTCTCTCTAGAGCCACCTTGGATGATCTCCGACGTCACCACTCTTCTCTAGCTCCACCGTAAAATGGAAAAGAGAACTATGAACAGAGGCGTGAACTTGTAAGTGATGAAGTAATCGATTGCTTAACCCCTTCTGTGAAGAATGCACTTGGTATTTATAGGGCATCAAAGGTGAAAGGCGGTTTCTCTCTCCTGGTTGTATAGTTGGGACAACTTTAATTTCTGACTGATGCAACGGATAATTGTCACCGATAAAGGTGGATGTACTTTGTGACCGTTATCGGCTGTCAACTTAATTTGGATTCGACTGCTGTCAGCCTTCTGTCCCATCGATCGTAATTGTCCTTTCGTCCGGATGCGTCCACCATGTTGCGGTGATTCTTCTTGGGTGGATGTTTGGGAGCACGATCAACGCAAAGTCTTGTGGTGAAGTTGTGCTCGACCAATGTATTCCTATGATCGCATTCTTTGTATTGCGTTAACGCATTATTCTACACAAAATTATAAAGATCAACTGCTTTAATGCATTGGACGCATGGGACCGCAATATTATAGAATTTATGCTTAATGGACGCAATTTAACATATCCTATCAGCACAATCCAACATTGTTTAAGAACTTAGCACTATGATAACGTGCATTTCTGCCCATTATCAGTACCCTATCGCCTGTTTTTAATATTTGAATTTAATGAAGGCATTTTGAATTTATCTTATTTATTTAGCATTTATTTCACTGTAAAAAGGTGTCGTTTTAAGTTCCATGCATGCATGTGTTTAGTAACGGTCTAACTTGAGTCCTAGGAAGTCGGGTCGTTATAGTTGGTATTAGAGCTCATGTTTTAGGTTCTATAGACTGACTTACTATGTAAGTCCAGATGTCCCTATGGCCCATGAATGGATTCCTCGTCATCGCTAGGTATGTCTTATCAATTAAAAGTTTTATGGTAGTTGTGTGTTAAAATATTTGTTTAGCTTAAATGCACTAGTTATAATCTAATACTAGGTCAGTGACTCGTTAGAAATTATTATAAGCGGATTATTCAGGTACGATGCTACGAAAGGAGGAAAAAATAAAATTATGAGGTCACTTGGCACTAGCTTATCTCGTGGAAATTTTGTTAGAAACAAACAAATATATACCTCTGTTCAAAGATCTTAAAGGTTGATGAATCTATGTAGAGTTATTACAATTCAGGAATAAAGGTATTTAAATATTCAAGCCAAGGATTAAATTTGTCTAGATAAGAATACATTAAAGATTAGTGTTATATTTTATTGTTGAGTAGTGCAATTGGTGTTGGTACAAATAAATTTCTTCACAGGCCACATACTTAAGTAAAAGGATAAAAGTTGTTTTATGGATAAGAAGGAGAAAAAGAAAAGACTATGGATTTATTAAAGATTTTGAGGTATTAAAACCAAACATTTTGAGAGGAATTTTTGAAAGGATTAATAAGTCATAATCACTTTGGCAATACTACGACTTGATGGACTAGATAAAGTATGTGTAGTGATATGAAGGATTCTTTTGGAATATCTAGCTAAGTTGATGTCATTAAAAGAAACGAAAATAGTTGGACATGAGTTTAGACTTAAAGGGGATAAAGCAAAGTGTTATTTGTTTGGGTTGAAGGATTATTTTAGAGTACCTAGATTAATTAAATCCATAGTCTTATTATGATGAGGAGATCAAAGTTGGAAAAATTTGAACAAATGAAAGTCTTTTGGAGTTTAAAATCATGAAAATTGGCAAAGGAGAATTCTACAAGATGAAAATTCTTAGTGTGAGAGATAAGACTTATGGTGGAGTTAAGTAAAATATACTTTAGTAAAGAGATTATGTTCCACTTGGAAAGTGGAAAAAAAAAGTATCCAAGAAAGTTTACTCTTTTTGAAAGAGAAAGGAATTTAATGTGTTCAGAACACCTAGTTAAGTATGGTTTGGAGGCATGACATGAGGGGTTACAAGGAATTTGTTTTGGTGTAAAAGAAAAATATCTCATTATCATGTGGAACTTTAGGAGAATATGAGTTTGATAGAAAGATAGCTTACATAGGTGATTTGTATGGACCTTTGTTTTAACACAAGAATCTTTTACCAAAATAAAAGGTTGAGACGGGATAAGTTAAAATGGAGTTACTAGTAACAGTAGATGTTCAAGAACTATTGACATGGTATGTTGAGGCTTCATTAGTTAAGAGGTAAACCATTAAGGGCATTAGTAAGATATAAGGGATTTTGACGTAGTGTGCAAGTTCGAAACATGAACTAGTAAGACCATCAATTTGATTGAAAAAGGAAATTAATACAGCTCGAGGTAGACAAAAGTGGTATATGCACAAAAGTAAGTAAATTGGATCTTCCAATATCACCATTGGCATAAGGGACAGATTGGTAATAAAGTTGAGTTGATAACAAGAAGTTGCTATAGGTGGGTTTGGAGCAGTACGGGATAGTATGTTTTCCCTTGCATGGGCAATGAATTAACTAGATCTAGGGAGTACGAGTAATTCAAGCTATGACTTATGATTCAAGAAGATTTTATCGTAAAAACTAACTACAGTGATCAATTACAAATATTACGAAGTTATGAAAATGTGTTATCAATTGATTGATTCTTTAGCATCTAGGGACTTTAAAACCTCATTTTCAGAAGGAATTTTAGATTCATCTGCAGCAGGGTCTAAGTAATGATATGTGATCGTTTTAAGGCTAAAGAATAATATGAGGATTGGCTTAAGTAGTTTTATAGCCCATGACAGTATAGGGCCTCATGATGTGTTTCTCATGAATATGAGACTTAATTAGACAGAGTTATTCTTAGACATGTAGACCCTAAGAGAGACATCATAGTCGGCGCTTCTAGAGTAGAAGCAGTATTTAGTTGAGCAAATTTGTTCTGGTATGCATCTTCAGATGATGCATTATATAGCATGACCAATTTCTCCACTACACATATGAAGTTTTCCCTGTGACTGAATGGTAAGCTTAGATATATGTTTTTAGTGGATAATAATTTCTTAAGCTCACGATAGTTTTCATGGTTCTCAGCTTGAACGTGTTAAAGTATTGTTAGTTTTCAGCATCTTAAGTTTCATAGTTATATATGGAAGGGGTTGTCACACCTCTTTTGATACTAGTTTTAGCTATGTCAAACAATGACCCTCATTTTACATCTAGTTATTGGAAGAGTCTCCAGTTAGCATTGGGTACTCAATTGGATTTTAATACAACTTTTCACCCACATACTGATGGTCAGATAGAACGTTTGAACCAGACATTAGAGAATATGTTGTGCACTTGTGCGTTAGAGTTTTCAGGGAGTTGAGACTCTCACTTGCAATTGATGGAATTAGCATAATAACAATTATCTAGCTACTATTGGCATGTTGCCGTTTGAAGCCCTCTATGGGAAGAGCTGCAGGTCTCCTGTGTGTTGGGAAGAGGTAGAAGAAAGGAAATTGCTAGGACTTGAGCTAATGAAAGCCATGAATGGGGTAATACAGAAGATCAAGGCCCATATGCAAACAGCTCAAAGCAGACGACGTAAGAACCTAGAATTTGAGACCGGTGATAAAGTGTTCTTAAAGGTGGCACTTATGAAGGGTGTTTTGAGGTTTGGAAGGAAATGGAAGTTGAGCCCGAGGTTCATTGGAACTTTCGAGGTCTTGGAGCGAATTGGTCCCGTACCTTATTGATTGGCATTGCCTCCATCACTTTCTTCAGTTCATAATTTCTTCCATGTTTTGATGCTGAGAAAGTATGTAACAGACCCATCCCATGTAGTTGACTTTGAGCCCTTGCAGCTGAATGGCAACTTGAGCTACGAGGAGAAACCTGTAGAGATTCTCGCCAGAGAGGTAAAGACATTGCGCCGCAGGGAGATTGCATTTGTGACGTCCTATGGCAGAATCACCAATTTAAGGAGGCTACTTGGGAGCGAGAGGATGAGATGAAGGCCCAGTACTCGGAGCTTTTTCAGGAATGAACTTTCGCGGACGAAAGTTCTTTAAGGAGGGAAGAATGTAACACCCCGAATTTTTATTATTGATGTAATTTTAGTAATTTTTATTAATTGATGACATTTTTTGAATTTTTGGATTTAAGTGCAATTGCGGGAATTTAACTATTGATGTTGAAATTATTCAATTTGGAAATTAATGGTAGGAATTAATTTCATTTTGGAAGGAACAGGTGTTTCAATTTAATGGTTTAATCGGAGGGAAGTTATGGAAATTGGACTTTTAATGTCACACAAATTTAATTTGAAATTAATGTTAATAAATTGGAAGGGGGTTATGTCACACAAATTTAATTGAAATTAATGTCATGAATTCATTTCATTTTGGAACGGGGTTATGTCACACAAATTTAATTTAAAATTAATGTCAAGAATTAATTTCATTGTGGAAGGGGGTAAGTTAAATTCTTTGAGAATTGAAAATTTTACGGGAGAAAAGGATTAAAATTTGGAAGCAGGGTCTGATTGAAGAAAGATTTTAGAGATTGGAATCTTAAGGGTGGTTATTGCTAAGGCTTCGTTAGGGTATTGAATTCAATGATTGATTATTGAAAACTACTGATAACTTGAAGAAATATAAGTTATTTATACCATCTTATTTAGAATATGCGACAAAAAGAAAGAAAAAGTTGTGTCGAACATATAGAAATTGGCTTAGAAACACAAAAGTTGTAAAATGTCGAAAGTACACCTGCTAACCCCATTACAATGGCAAAAAGAGATGTCCAAGTCTTTGTTTTACAGGAAACAGGTATCACCGCATGTGACGATCGCTCGAGGACACAGCAACGCATTTGTACCGAATGCGACGGTCGATCGTGGATAAAAAGAGCAATGCATTTGCACCGCATGCGACAACCGATCGTGGACAAAAAATCAACGCATTCGTGCCACATGCGACGATCGACCATGGATAAAAAGAGCGACGCATTCACGAGGATTTCTGAAATATAGTTTTTCTATTGTACGATCTGACAAATTGAATGTGGATCACAGCGGACGTTTCACCAAGCCAAGGAAGAAAAAGTAACTTTTCAGAGGGGGACCACTGACGAAGGAGGTGCTAAGGTCTATAAATAGCTACATCAATTTCAAAGAGAGCAGGCTGGTCTGAAGAGACATTCATAGAGAATCTGAGAGATATACGAGACAAGTCCGAAAGAAAGTCTCGGGAGCCAGAAATTCATTCACAATCCCGAAGAGAAGCTTTGTGCAAAGATCATTTCTACCTGGGGAATTATCCCGAGGAGGAATTTTTCCACCTCACTCCTCCTACACGCTAGCAAGCAAATCAACTCCGTTTGGGATCCATGTCAAGACATTGACACGCTGTCCTCATTTGTTCTCACTTTCTATTCATCAAATGTTGTTCATTTCTAATCTTTCATTCATTTATCTGTAACAAACAAAAATCTTTATATTTTAATATCATTATCATATTCATCTTCATCTCTCTGTTCACCACCATACATTTATCGTCCATTTCTTTCACCATGTGTAACTAATCCTCTAGGGTAAGAAGAAAGGATTAAGCGAGCAAATTAATCCATGTTGAAGAAATCAGCTATGTCTAGCTAACACATGCTCAACGACATCTTCACCTGTGAGAGCAGAAGTGAAGATGTTAATCCACCTCACGGATTTATTAACACATGATCACATTTATTATTGAGAAATGTGATTTAGCAATGCATATCATCATACACATAATCATTCGGTCCTTGCGGTGGCATTACGTCGCCGCAATCGACAATTCAAAATCAACAACTGCTGCTTGGATCGATATCTGAATCTAGTATCGAGGTAAGTAATCTTACTACTGGAACTGCCCTAGTGCCATGTAATGATAATTATTATTTACAGAGGATCATTACTTAATATGATATTCATGTATGCCTTCATTGACTGAGGTTTGAAAGGACTAGAGTCAGTTATTAATAATTATGATTTACTGAGGATATATTAATGGTGTAATGTTTATGTATGCCTTGTTGGCATGGGGTTTAAAAGACTAGATGCGCATAGAGATGTTTGAATACTACAATGATTTGAGTATATTATTCTTCTTGGAGATCCTACTAAATATGGGGATGATGAGATGTATATGTATGTTACGGGACTAGGACGATGAGATATATATGTATGTTATAAAACCATGATGATGAGAGCCATGATGTTGAGGTGTATACGTATGTTATAGAACCATGTTGTGATAATTGTGATGTTGAGACTGTGATAGTGTCTGTACTGATTAGTTAGATGTCCACTAGATATTGTGTTTCCTTCGGGATTCACCAGACTGACGGTGCATGACTACTGGAACAGATCCAGAATTCAACGCCTACCCAGAAATCAAGTGAACTTTTCGCAGAAGAGCACGTCAAAAACGTACTAGGCGTAGAAGAATATGGCGAACAACTATGAGAGACTTGAGGGGAATTAGGGAATGAATCGGTCGCCGCAAGACCCAGTCTTTCTAGCTGCTGACCGCAACATTCCCATGAGGAACTATGCAACACCTAATTTATACGACTTTTCGCTGGGTATCGCAAGGCCTACAGTAGAGAAGAACGCCATATTCGAAATTAAGCCTATCATGCTCCAAGTGATTCAGAATGCGGGTCAGTTTGGAGAATTGTAAGGAGAAGACTCGCATGCATATCTGACCAGTTTTGTAGAGATGTGCAACACATTTTCCATTCCTAGCGTTACTTTGGAAGGCATAAGACTATATCTTTTTCCGTACACACTTAGAGACGAAGCAAAGAGGTGGGTTCATTAGTTGGAACCAAATGATATAAATTCTTGGGATCAGTTGGTTGAATGGTTCATGAAGAAATTCTTCCCTCCCGCTGTCAACGCAAGAAGACGTCGGAAGTGTTAAATTTTGAGCAAACAGAAAACAAAACTTTGAGCATCGCATGGGTGCGATTTCGACGATTGGTGACAAACTATCTGCATATCGCGATTCCCGATTGCGTCCTCATGGAGACCTTTTACAATGGCCTAGACAGAGCAATGCAAGCAGCTGCAGACGCCTTCGCGACAGGAGAGTTTATGGATAAAACATGTACTGAAGCAAAAGTCATCCTAGATCGCATCTCACAAAATACGGATGATTGGGTTGATGAAAGGTATGGAGGAAGAGGCCCAGAACGAAGGAAAATAGAGAGCGCCATTGTACCAGTGGATACAATGACCACACTGGCCCGCCTAGATGGTCGCAGTCACCTCGCTCCTTCAAACCATGGCTATAAATCAAGGAACTCTCTCTCAGGGTGCAACATAAGCCAATGTGTTGACGTATGTGGCAGTTGTAAGCTGTATACAATGCGGAGGGGGACATTCAGTGGAAGTCTGCCCATTAAATCAACAGTTAGTATACTCTATCCATAACAACCCATTCAGCAACACATACAACTCAGGTTGAAGGAATCATCCCAACTTTAGTTAAGGAGGGAGCAACGACTAGGGAGGCCAGATAAATATACAGACCAATCATTCCGAGAATAGAGAAAATCCTCTAGTTTTTCATCACCATAGTCAAGGCCAGAGTAATTATTAGAACAGGCAACCGCACAACCAACCTTCTTCATCTAACACCTCATCCAATACATCGTCCTTGGAAGCACTGCTTAAATAGTACATAGAAAGGAACGAGGCGATCATGTAGTCGCAAGCATCCTCCATTAGGATTTTAGAGGTACAGGTCAGACAGCTTGCGACCGAACTTAAAAATAGAACACCTAGTACACCTCCCAGCAGCTTAGAAGCACCTGGACCAAGTGGGAAGGAGCAATTTCAAGCAATGACATTGAGAAGCGGTAGAAAGGCGGTCCCCATGCCAACAGTACTAGAATCAGTAAAACGACCAGAATAAGTAATCACCAATAATGACCACTCGATTACGAAGAGCAGAACCACCAGTTTGGAAGCAACTATCACTAAGCAGAATGAATCTTCACAGAACCCAGAACCAAAGTCATCGCAAACTCCATCCCCAAGAACACAGGAAGTGAGGGACCTCAAAGAACAGTCAAACGATCAAGAAGTACGGTGGGATCCTCCACCATTCCCATCTAGGTTGAAAAAGAAAGACGATAGTAAACAATTCAAGAGGTTCCTGGATGGTCTACGATAGCTACATATCAACATTTCCCTAGTAGAAGCGTTGGAACAGATGCCCAACTATGTGAAGTTCCTCAAAGATATACATGCTAATAAGAGGAAGATTGGGGAAAATGAAACTGTCACACTAACGTACGAGTGTAGTGCACTCTTCCAGAACAATATCCCCAAGAAAATGAAAGATCTGGGGAGCTTCACATTGCCATGCTCAATCGGGGGGAAAGAAGTCGAAAATGCGCTTTGTGACTTAGGGGCAAGTATCAACCTGATGCCCTTATCAATCTTCAAGAAGTTAAACATTGGCAACGCAAGGCCCACCACAGTCACGTTGTAGTTGGCTGATAGGTCAATAACGCATCCAGAGGGTAAGATAGAGGATGTGCTTGTGCAAGCGGACAAACTCATCTTTACGGCTGACTTCATTATACTGGACTATGAAGCTGACACTAAGGTGTCGATCATATTGGGTCGCCCGTTTCTTGCAACGGGGCCCGTGCTGATCGACGTACAAAAAGAAAAGCTCACTATAAGAGTTGACAATCAGCAAATGAAGTTCAACGTTCTTAATGCGTTGAAATACCCAAATGATATGGAAAACTGCCAGTATCTTGGAGAACTGCAGGAAGAACAATGCCACAAGTTTCAGGAAGAAACGGAAGAAGAAGACTTTGAAGTGGGCGCAATGCTGAAGGAGAGTTGCGTTGCAATATAGACTGACCATGATTTTGAACCAATAAAGTTATCTGAACGATCAACACAACGAACTAAGCCATCCTTGGAAAAACCACCCGTGTTGGAGTTGAAGGCACTATCAGTGCACCTTAAATACTTTACTTAGGAGGCAATGAAACTCTACTAGTCATAATCTCCGCCTCGCTGAGCAAAGAAAATGAGGAAGCACTTATCTAGATCCTCGAGAAATACACAGAAGCCTTGGGATGGACCTTAACAGACATTCGAAGGATTAGTCCCTCGTATTGTATGCACAAGATCCGTCTTGAAGAGGGAAAAACAGGATCCGTAGAGAGGCAGCGCCGTCTAAACCCTGCGATGAGGGAGGTTGTCAAGAAAGAAATTGTGAAATGGCTTGATGTAGGTGTCATTTACCCCATATCTGATAGCAGCTGGGTAAGCCCGGTGTAGTGTATTCCAAATAAAGGGGGTATGACCGTCATCACCAACAACAAGAATGAATTAATTCCAACCAGAACAACTACAGGGTTGAGGATATGCATGGATTATCGCAAGCTAAATTTGGCCACAAAGAAGGACCATTTCCAACTACTGTTTATTGATCAAATATTAGATCGGCTTGCAGGAATGAATTCTTTTGCTTTCTTGACGGTTTCAGGGTATAACTAGATCGCGATTTCGCCGGAAGATCAAGACAAGACAACGTTCACATGCCCATTTGGCACATTTGCATTTCACCGCATGCCATTTGGGCTCTGTAACGCACTAGGCACCTTCCAAAGGTGTATGATGGCCATCTTCTCATATTTCTCGAAGAGTTAGTCAAGGTGTTCATGGATGACTTTTCAGTTTTTAGCAACACCTATGAATCTTGTTTATCAAATTTGGAAAGAGTTTTGAAGAGATACGTAGAAACAAATTTGGTTTTGAACTGGGAGAAATGCCATTTTATGGTAGAAGAAGGAATAGTGTTGGGTCATAAGATATCGAAGGCAGGATCGAAAGTGGATCAAGCAAAAATTGACGTAATTGCTAAGTTACCACCACCAGTCAATGTGAAAATACTTAGACGTTTTCTGGGACATGCAGGGTTCTATCGAAGATTCATCCGCAACTTTTCTCAAATCACAAGGTCCCTAAGTGCGCTCCTCGAGATTGATCGCGAATATGATTTTAATGACGCATGCGCTGAAGCATTCCACACGCTGAGAAATGCGCTCATCACCGCACCAATTCTGGTTGCGCTCGACTGGACGCAATCGTTTATGCTGATGTGCGAAGCAAGTGGATATGTAGTGGGCGCAGTCTTGAGCTAGCGAAAAGACAGAGTTTTGCATCCTATCTATTATGCCAGTAAAACACTGAATGATTTGCAAGAAAATTATACAACCACCGAAAAAGAAATGCTCGTAACGGTGTTTACCCTAGAGAAATTTCGACAGTACCTGATCGAATCGAACGTGGTGGTGTATACATATCACTCTGCGATCAAATACCTCATGACGAAAAAGGACGCAAAACCAAGACTGATTAGGTGGGTACTACTCCTGCAAGAATTTGACTTAGAAATCAAAGACCGAAAGGACACTGAGAACAAAGTCGCAAATCATTTATCACGTTAAAAAAATTGTCAGGTTTAGAAGAGAGAGAAAGAGATTGAAGATAGATTCCCTGACGAATACCTTATGACGGTATGCATTAACATCCCATGGTATGCGAATATCGTAAACTTCATAGTTTGCGGCCAAGTACCTGAAGACTATTCATACCAATAGAAGAAAAAGTTGAGGCACGAGGTTAAATTTTATTTCTCGGATGATCCATTCTTGTATCAACTTGGACTTGATCATATTCTGCGTCAATGCGTAACTGAGCACGAAACCAAGCATATTTTAGAACTTTTTCATGAGTCACCTTATGAAGGATATTTTGGGGGGCAACGGACCACCGCAAAAGTTCTACAGAGCAGCTATTTTTGGCCAACGCTATTCAAGGATTCCCATGCCAATGTTGTGCAATGCGACAAGTGCCAGAGAACAGGGAACATATCCAGATGGGACAAAATGGCTTTAACTTCGATCTTAGAGATTGAACTCTTTGACGTATGGGGAATCAACTTCATGGGCCCATTTCTGCCTTCAGATGGTCATCAATATATTTTGGTTGCGGTTGATTATGTTTCAAAATGGGTTAAGGCCATCGCATGTGCTAGAAATGATGCGGCCATGGTGGCAAAATTTCTCAAGAAAAACATTCTCGCACGATATGGAACACCCTGTGCATTAATTCGTGATGAAGGCACACATTTCATCAACCGCATCATCACCAACCTATTGATCAAATTTAATGTCAGCCATAGAGTTTCAACGGCTTATCACCCACAAACCAATGGCAGGTAGAAATCTCCAATCAGGAAATCAAGACCATCTTGGAAAAGGTAGTCAATACCTCCAGGAAAGATTGGTCACCCAAGCTTGATGAAGCACTATGGGCATATAAGACTACCTTTAAAACTCCAATCGGTATGTCCTCATATGCCTTGGTCTTCGAAAAAGCTTGCCATCTGCCTCTCGAGCTGAAACACAAGGAAATATGGGCAATCAAAAAGCTAAATTTTGATTTGACGAATGTGGGAGAAGTCTGGAAGCTGCAGTTGAATGAGTTGGTCGAATGGCGCATGAACGCCTATGAAAATGCAAAACTCTATAAAGAACGAACCAAGAAATGGCATGACAACTGCATAAGTAAGAGGACATTCTTTGTGGGTCAACAAGTACTCTTATTTAATGCACGTTTGCGATTGTTTCAAAGAAAGTTAAAGTCCCGCTGGTCTGGGCCATTCTGAATCAAGACTATCTTTCCCCATGGCGTAATGGAGTTAACAAACGAGGATGGAAACAACGCATTCAAAGTCAATGGTCAAAGAATTAAACCCTACTATGGGGGTAATGTGTAACGACGTAAAGAGACCATCGACTTAGGCAAGCAAGACTTATCGCTTGTGGGGATGCGTTTGCGATAACATTGAAAATCCTTTTTAAACAACATCCATATCAACTCTATTTATTGTTTTACTACTGCTTTATTACTGCTTTATTAGTTTCCCTACTTTATTTAATTAATTTCCATTTCAGTCTATGATTGCATTGATTTCAAGGAAATGTTGATTGAACGATTTGAGTGAACACTGCAATGTCTTATCATTATGGTTTTGGGATAAGCGTTGTGATGTTGATAATACAATGAAATGTCAGGTATGCATTGCGTCTATGGGTGTATCTTGCGTTAATAGATATACTTTGCGCCCGTCCTCCAAATATACATTGCATTGACGGGTGCGGCTTGCAATAATAGATATACATTACGCTCGTCCTCCGAAAATAATAAATAAATAAATGATAAAATATTCGTCGAGAAGGTAATCGAACTATCGTTTCCACTCCTGGGGTGAATTATTACATAGCAAACAAAAGGACATCCTTTCCTACTATGTCATAATGGGGAGGGGCGCAGCAGCCTTTTTGGATTACCAAAGCCTGCCAGCACACTACCGATTGCATTGGGCCCATCAAGGCCTAACCTATAAATTCCATCCCCCCTTCAGCCTCTTTTGGGAATTCATTTGCATTCTTCTTCGCGAAAACCCTTTGCATACCTCGACCGCTGTCAGCTCTTTCTTCCGAGAAAAGAAAAATCACCACTATCTTCTTTCCCTTCACCAAACTGATATGTGGTTAATGCGATGAAATAATGGTGTAGAATGCGATGGTGGAATATGCATTGTGCATGCAAGTTTTCTTAGCAAGATTCAAGTATAAATCCTACTAAGTTGCCTGGTAAGCCCAGGGTCAAACACAGGGACTAAGGAAAACAATATGCGATGGTAATTTTCGATCAGTTTGCAATAACAAATAAGTCAATGAGTTAGTTGGTGTGTTGTTTAAAGTATACAGTTTATGTGGCAGATTTGAGAAAAAAGCTAATAACACAGAAGATACGATGAGTATGCAAAGGAACGAGTTGAGAAGGTCTTTAGCTAGCGTTTCCTAAGAATGCGTTCAAGCTATGCGATCATGCTATACACATGCGACAATAATTCATTTTCCAATGCAAATGCGATAGCTCCTAGTTTAAGGACGCATGTGATGTATGCGATGATGTCTATAGAGCTTATTCCTAAGTCTCTACTTCTTGCCTATGCGATGATGAATGATGCACATAGGTACAAGGTGATCGCATACAATCATATCCTATCTCTAAGGTGCATGCAATGCGTAATAGCAAACAGAACTTATTTCTAAGCTTCTATCTCTTGATTATGCGGTTCTAGTCTGACTCTCCCGAGCCTAGATTCTAATTTGACTTTTTCAAGCCTAGATTCTATCCTTAGAATACCCTCCCGAGTATCTCTAATAGAAGAATGAAGCATATATAATACAAGATGATCGCATCAAGTAAAGTTCTCAGGTTATGCTAGCTAAGTGCTTCTCAACCCATTCAACAGTTTTAGCTACTCATGCGTACTGTAAAGAGAATGGACAGATATAAAGACGCAATTTCTATTGCAAAGAATTTCATAATACAAAATGAAAATGGAGAAATACGGTAGAGAGCCTGGTAGCAATATCTTTCTTCCCAAGGCTTTTAGACTAAGTTATCTCTATTCTGCCCAAAAGATGTTCTTGCTTCCGCAAGAGTTGGCCCTTTCTCTGTCTTTGACGCTTCTCGACACTCTTCCTAGTTGACTAGGATGATCTCTCAGTGTAATCTCCCTTCGCTCGCTTTTGCCTTCTAAGTAAAAGAAAACTATGAACAAGGCTAACTTTCTTCTATATGGTGAGCTCTCTGAACTGAGCGAACTCTTTCAATGAAGGCGGCCCTTGATATTTATAGAACTTCAAGGTGAAGATCTTTTTCTCTCGAATGATTGCACTGATGGGATGTCATTAATTCTCTGTCTGGTGTGTCGAATATTTGACACCTAAAAGTTGAGTGTACTTGCTACAGTATGTCGTTAATGGCTTGTCAACTTAATTCGGAATCGACCATCATCAGCTTTCCGTCCCATCGTGATTTATTAAGATTTCACCTTCATGTGCTAGCTCTTATGCGGCCACCTTCTTGAGCAGATTTTCACAAACCTATATGGTCGCATAGCCTTGCGGTCGCAATCTCTTATGTTTTCGGACATTAAATTCTTCGGATCGCATTTCTGCCTTGCGCCAACGCATTTTCTACATAAAATACATAAGTTAGTTATTTTAATGGGATGGACGTATACGATAGCAATGTTGTGAAATCAATGCTTTTGAATGCAATATTGTATGTTTTTACCAACGCAACTCAACATTGATTTATATCTTTGTGCTGTAATAACATGCATTTCTGCCCGTTATCACAAACTCATGGCCAGACAGTCATCACATTCTTCTTCCCAACCATCATCCACTTCCCAAATCCATATCAACGCGTGGGAGGCGGCTTTCTTCGCCGTCAGCCGTCGTCTTGCCGCCCAGCCCAAGCCAACTCCAAGAATCACCAGAAAACCCAGGCGAAAACCCTCTGTGTCCGCAACACCATCCACCCACCGAGAGGGGCCGAGCACAGAGACACCCCTACCACCAAACCTGAGGTTGTCCTCCCATTACCTCCAACTGAGAGTGAGCAGAAGAGAAAAGATGATAAGGAGGTGTTCGGGAGCATCTTGAGCCACTTGGAGAAGAACGGAGGGTTGTCGGAGGCACGAGTAGTAAACTAACCCCTGCCATTGGAAGCGGAGTTAGTTTTGGCTTCGCGAAGGATGGCCCTCACCATCTCAGATCCTAAGGAGACTGCCTCAACAAACTTCAATAAGGCACCCATTAGGGTTGTTTTGGAGGTCATGGAGGTAAGGAGGCGGATGGAGCAGTCCGAAGAAACAGAGAAGGAGGAGAGAAGAGTCGACGAGAAACGGGTAGAGGAAGATGAAGTTTCCCGGCTGGAGAAAGAAAAGAAGGAAAAGCAGAGAAGTGAAAGAAGACAACGCAGGCGAGAAGAGAAGTGCCTAAGAAAAAAGGAAGAGCGGAGGAAAAGGGCAAAAAACCTAGATTTCGACGAAGAATAAACCACCGCAAGGGTGGAAGTGGGAGTGTCAGCGCAATTTGAACTAGCAACACAACAACAAACCTCATGGCCGCATTCAAGATTAGTTGCATCGGAGGCTCAATTCTACGGTTCGAACGAAAGGAAAACCTTGACATCCCCCACTGATCCAGCGTTGCAAGGAGAATATGCCGCAAGGGTCCACAAGAGACCCAACAATCCATGAATGCATAAAGAAGGAGAAGGAAGAAAGAAGAAGGAAATTAGAGGAGAAGGAAGAAAAAATGGCAAGGGTGCGCCAAATCATCGCCTCGGCCAATTTGGCCAGAAAACTTCATGATGAGGAGGTTCACCTTGCCAATGCAAGGGCAGAAGAAGAAAAGAAGAGAAGGCTTGAGGATGAGCAGCGCATTGCGCTCGCCTTTGAGCAGTTTGAAAAAGAAATGCGAAAAGATGAAGAGGCAGAGAATAAGGAAAAGGAGAAAAAAAGGGTTTCGCTGCAAAGCCAACATTCAGCACACTAGAGAGCTAAAAAGAAAAGAAAAAGAAGTGTGGGAAAAGGAAAAGCAAGAGTAGCGCAAGGAAATGGAATGCATTCAAAGACAAAAATCTTGCCTTGTGTCCACTTAAGAAAAAGGAAAAGTGAAGGTGGAAGGCAGCGAGCTTCCACCGGTCAGGAGGCGCCCAAAATCCAAGAAGGAAAACGATGATTTATTGATCGAAATGTGCTTCTTTCCTGCACCGGCACCACTATTAGATCTTGTCGTCAGTATTGTGGTGGAGCATGGGTGGGTAACTTTCTACCAATGCCTATCCATAGTCATTCCAACGGTAGTGAGGGCTTTTTACCACGGCCAGCTACACGACACTGAAGATACGGTGATCGTTGATGGGAGGGTAGCCATTCAGAGCGAAGGACATCAATCAGCTCTACCAGTTGAAGAATTTCCTGAAAGCATCGGGCAATAAATTGATTGATGATTTTGTCGAAGAGCATATGGAGGATGCGCTGAGAGTACTGATGCAACCAGGCACCAAGTGGACGGTGTCTTTGACCAACATCAAAACCCTCGCCTCCAACCATCTGCTGCCTGAAGCACACCTTTGGTTCTACTTGGTGAAGAGACATTTCATCCCAATGTCGCATGATAAAACTATTTCAAGGGATAGAGTCATTGCCGCAAACTGCATTGCACGTGGCATTCCAGTCAATGTGGGCCAACTTCTTGCAAAGCAAATCAAAGGCTATGTAAGCCACGCCAGCGGCCAATACTTCTTTCCATGGACGGTCTCTAGCCTATGCCTACCTGTGGGCGTGGGCATTGAAGAAGAACCCATGCCAAAAGTCCATGGCCTCATCAACATGAAAATCCTGAGAGTCCTTCTCAAAGATTTGCCGCATTGCCCAGAGCCTCCATCGAAGCGACCCCTCATCGACCTGAATGCGCCGCAACCACCTAGACCCAAGAAACAGTGCCTCAATGACAAAGGAAAGGACATAATCCAAGGAAGTGCATTGCCTCGTCCAATCAATTTACCCTTAGAGGATCCCTTACCCTTAGTCATTCGTCCACTAAGTTCAACCGCTGAACCCCTTTCCTATCTTCACGAGCATTTTACAAACCTCCTCTTTCTGCCCGACTCCAACCCTGGATCCCCAGGAGCATCAATCAGCCATCCATCTCTACCCTACTTTTCCCCTCAAATATCACCGCATGTTGATGACCCACACGATTTAGGAGCAGGCCCTTCTGCTCAGCCCCAAATCGATGCAGGTGAGACATCAACGGCTAATGCATTATTTTATTGTTTTCCCAAGTCCCTGAGTTCGACCCTGGACTTACCAGGAAACTCAGTGGCGTTGCGGTGGTAATTTCTCAGAAGACTTTGCAGTAACTGAATAAATCAATAGTTGTTTGGGTTGTTGTTTGTGGTAATAAAATAAATAAATGCGGCGGATTTTAACTGAGTATGCGAAGGAACGGGTTGAGAAGGACTTTAACTAATGTTTCCTGGCAATGCATCAGACGCATAGTCTGACGCATTTACCGAATAATCAACCTCATGCAACAGCATAGTCTGACGCATGGAACGGGTTTCCAGGAAATCCGTCAGACTAGCATTTCCTGGGAATGCGTCAGACTATGCAATCATGCTACTCTCATGCAACAACAAATCATTTTCCAATGCAAATGCGGTGCTCCTAAGTCTAGGACGCATGTGTTGAGTGCAACAATGGCCATAGAGCTTATTCCTAAGTCTCTACTCTTTTCCTATGCGATGATACAAGATGTATACAAGGACAAGGTGACTGCACACAATCATATCCTATCTCTAGGATGCATGCGATGCGTTAATAGCAAACAGTTCTTATTCTTAAGCTCTTATCTCTTGATTATGAGTTCTAATCTGACTCTCCTAAGCCTAGATTCTAACTTGACTTTTCCAAGCCTAGATCCTGTCCTTAGACTACCCTCCGAGTAACTCTAATGGACGAATGAAGCATACATACTACAAGATAATCACATAGAGTGAATATCCTCAGTTAAGCTAGCTAAGTACTTCTCAACCCATTCGACAGATTTAGCTACTCGTGCGTGATAAACAGAGAGTGAACAGATATAAAGAAGTAAATTTCATTTCTATAGATAAGTTTGAGTACAAAATGACAATGGAAGTTAAGGATAGAGAGCCTGGTAGCAATCCCTTGCTTCGCAAAGGCCTTTACATTGTCAACTCTATTCTGTTCAAAAGATATTTCTGCTTCTACAGGAGCTAGCCCTCTCTCTGATCTTGAAGCTTCCGGCACTCTCCCAAGTTCACCGGAACGATCTATTGGCACAATCTTGTTTCTCTCGCTTCTGCCTTAAAATAAAAGAAAATCTAAGAACAAAGCTAAACTATCTAAGAGAAAATTCTCTAACTCTCCGAACTTGTAGAACTAGCTGAACCAGCTGAACCCCTTTTTTTAAGGTTGCCTTCGATATTTATAGAGCTTCACGGTGAAAAGCGGCTTCTCTCTTATGATTGCACAGATGGGATGACTTTAATTCTCTGACTGATGTACCGAATATTTGTCATTGAAAAGCTGAGTGTACTTGTTATCGTTAGCAGCTTGTCAACTTAATTCGGATTCGACCATAATCAGCTTTCTGTCCCATCGTGATTAATTATGCCTTTTACCCAGATGCGCCCACCATGTTGCACCGGCTCTATGCAACAATCCTTCTTGAACAGATGTTTGCGAGAAAAAATCACCGCAAAGCCTTGCGGTAATGCTGCACTCTACCATTGATTTCTTGTGATCGCGCTTTCCACCTTACGTCAACACATATCCTGCATAAAAATACAAAAGTTAACTATTCTTATGCAATGAACGCATGCGACCGCAATGTTATGAACTTAATGCTTTTTGGACGCAATCTAAAATATTTTATCAACGCAAACCTGCATTGTTTAATAACTTAGCACTGTAATAACGTGCATTTCTGCCCGTTATAACCTGCACCGCCCCCCAGCACATCCATAGCTGCTGCCATTGAGGACATGTAGGGCTTCTTGTCACAAGAATTATCTTCCTTCCACCATACATTGATGGAGTTGCGAGAGAGCAATGCAGAGCTGAGTCAGGTGATGATAAACATTCAACGCAACATCTTTACTCTTTGCCTGAATCAGAGACAGATGGCCAAACGCAACCACGAGTACTTTAATTTCTTGACCGCATATTTGCATGGCCTCGTGGTTCCTCAGCATCTGCAGCAACCTCTGTTCTTTCAAGAAGCGCCGCAAAGAGCTCCTCCGCAATGCCCTCCTCACCATAAGCCCCCGCCGCAAAGTTAAATTTGGGGGTGTACCACCTTCTCCTTCACATTTTAGAATTCTTTTTGCGGTCATTACAGTTCTTTTATATAGCTATACCTTTGTATTCTCCATTACATGCTTACAATTTTTGTGTTTACAATCATTACAATTCTTTGTGTACTTAGACAATTTTTATATACATTTAGTGACTATTCTTTCCTTATGTCTTGGCCTCTTTATTTATATCATCCTTTGTCAATTTAATGCGGTATTTCCTTTCTTTTCTTTTGCGTTGTTTATTTGCACTGCCATGATGAGTATTATGCGTAACCTTAGGGAAATTTCTTTATATATTGCATTTTCTCCCTAACACTTAGACAATTCATCGTAATAGTTTCCACTTTACCTTCTCCATCACAAGATTCTGCTCAAACCTTCTTTTCAAATTTTGACTAAATGTTTTGTTTTTTCTATCCAAAACAGCGCAATGAGAACCTTGCAACTCTCTAAATTTTGGGGTGGAAAAGGTCTGAGCAAATGTGATCAAGCGGAATGAGCAGATGTGATCAAGCGGATGCGTTCACATCAAACAAATGCGTTCTTAAAAAAAACAAAACTCCGTTGTCAGCACCCATGGGAGCAAGCCGAAACGAAGGTAGGTTACCTAAATAGAGTTAAGTCGTGAAAGGAACCTGCTCGTAGTTGGATGTTCGCATGATACCCGTGGGAGCAAGCCAAAACAAAGGTAGGTTATCAGGATCGATGCAATACAAATATATATATATATATATATATATATATATATATATATAAAAAGATTACTCCACTGACTAGCTAAAGTGAAAACTTGGCTACGGGACAAGAGTTGAAGTTGAGCTTGATACACAACCGAAGTTGGATGTTCGCATGACACCCGTGGGAGCAAGCCAAAACGAATGGTGTAACCATGATCAACGTTCTCTATAGTAAGAGTAAACCAGGTCACCGCATAAACGACGCACTTCGTTGTTTTCACAAGAACAGGAAAAATATTCTTTTCAAAACAAGAAGAGAACTTCGAGCAGAGGTTTGTCTAGGGTAAGAATAAAGTAGAGCATGCTGAAGAAATGTTCAAAGGATAAAAGGAATTAGTAATTTCGAGAAATTATGTAAAGGTGGAGTATTCGGAGTAGCCTTAATAAAGGATATGCTTGAGGACAAGCATATATCGAAATTGGAGGTGTGATAACTTGTAGAAATACAAGTTATTTATACCATCTTATTTAGAATATGCAACAACAAGAAGGAAAAAGTTGCGTCGAACATATAGAAATTGGCTTAGAAACACAAAAGTTGTAAAATGTCGGAAGCACACCCACTGACCCTATTCCGATGGCAAAAAGGGATGTCCAAGTCTTTGTTTTGCAGAAAACAGGTATCACCACATGCAACGATCGCTCGAGGACACAAAAAAAAAAAGAGCAACGCATTCGCACCGAATGCAACGGTCGATCGTGGACAAAAAGAGCAATGCATTTGCACCGCATACGACGACCGATCGTGGACAAAAAGATCAACGCATTCACGCCGCATGCGATGATCGACCACAGATAAAAAGAGCAATGCATTCGCGAGGATTTTATAAATTGTACACCTTTTTTGTTGTATGATCTGACAAATTAAATGTGGAGCAAAGCGGATGTTTCCACTAAGCCTTGGCAGAAAAAGTAACTTTTCAGAGCGGGACCACTGATGAAGGAGGTGCTAAGGTCTATAAATAGTTACATCAATTCTAAAGAGAGCAGGCTGGTCTAAAGAGACAATCATAGAAAATCTGGGAGATAGACGAGACAAGTCTAAAAGGAAGTCTCGGGGCCAGAAATTCATTCACAATCCCAAAGAGAAGCTCTGTGCAAAGATCATTTCTACCTGGGGAACTATCCTGAGAAAGAAGTTTTCCACCTCACTCCTTCTACATGTCGGCAAGCAAATCAACTCCGTTCGGGATCCGTGTCAAGACATTGACACGCTGTCCTCATTTGTTCTCACTTGCTATTCATCAACAGTTGTTCATTTCTAATCTTTCATTCATTTATCTGTAACAAATGCTTATCTTTATCTTTTAATATCATTATATATTCATCTTCATCTCTCTATTCACCAAATACATTCATCATTCATTTCCTTCACCATGTGTAACTTGTAATGCAAATTTTAGTCTTAAACAATACGTTGATATAAATATGGATATGAATGAATGAACAAGTCCATGTCCCCGTTACCAGTTCCCCGACAACGGTGCCATAAACTTGTAACGCAAATTTTAGTCTTAAACAATGCGCTGATACAAATATGGATATGAATGAATGAACAAGTCCATGTCCCTGTTACCAGTTCCCCGAAAATAGTGCCATAAACTTGTAACACAAATTTTATGAATGTTTCTATCTTAGGCATATACATAGCGATATATGATGATATGTGATACTACTTCTAGATATGCATTATTAACGAATGTTCTTGTAGTATGATGTGCATTGTCACAAGTTTCCTTGCGTTGAAACCAAGTATAATTTTACCGCAAGTTTCTCGGTGTGATCTGAGGTCGAACACAGGGACTGTTTTAGTTTATTGCATTATGCTTGTGATACATGCGACTAGGCGTTTTTCAATTTATAAAAGAATTTGTGTACAAGAAATTAAACATGCGATAAAATAAAGTAAAGCGGTAAAAATGTGATAATAACATAAATTGCGTTAAAGTAAATCTAAGCTAAGATGATACAAGATACAGGTTTCATGGTACAAGATACTGAGGTCAAGGCTGGTTGTGAAGATTATGCAAAGATCGTGTTATGTGGTGACAAGTCTTATGTACGAAGCAGAAACAGAAAAGATAATTAATACAAACATCGCAAGTTTCTTAATTGTGTTAAAGATATAAGTACGATTCCACTTTTTTCTTGGCGTACATCTCTTGGTGATCGGCCACGTTCCCACATCTCTGTGGTGAAACAGGGACGAACATAATGAATACAAGGTTCCTTCCATCTCTGGAAGTACTACTTTCTTTAGTTAATGCATTCTTCTAACCTTCTTCCGACAGATCAGAATGACATCTTCACTTCTACTCTCGCAGGTGAAGATGCCGTCTAAAATGCTTTAGCTAAATGCATTTATCTCTTTATCACAGATTAAGTTACTCGTTTAATCCATATTAATTACCAAGGTTTTAAGAAAACTTCATGGAGAAATCAATAAACGGAGGAGCGAAAATAGACAAAGAAGTGGAAATGGAAACGATCGAGACATTCAATAAAACTATTTAGCGTCTGATACATGATTTGTGAATGAGGAGATTAAAAAGATGGAATACACTTGATGAAAATAGAGTTAGAAACAAGTACAAAAGAGCATCAACGTCTTAGTGTCGATCTGGATGGAGATTTTCTTGCCGGTGTGGATGGATCGTGCGGAAGGATGAGCTTCCCTCTTAGGCTTGCTCAACCGGTAGCAGGGATTTAAGCACAGAGCTTCACGATGGGGATCTGGCAAAATCGCACTGAGACTCACCTCTCGGGCGTGTCTCTTCTCTTCCCAGATTTCTTCCGATCAGTACTTAGCTCAGCCTCTCTCTCAATAATTCAGTAAAAATTAGCTCTCTTTTCAATTATACCCATCTCAAATATATCTTCTCTGAATTCTATAGGGGTATTTATAGGTGAAATGCTTTGACTCTTGGCTTATGGACCCCACTTCTTGTTATGGAAATTCTGAAGATGGAGGAATAAATATGCTTTCTGTTATGTAATCAGACCGTCAAATCTGCACAAAGGTTAGTTGTACACATGTCGCAATCCTCTGCCTTTGCATTGCTCAACTGCATCTTTCGATCGGTTGCTCGCATGCGGTGTTGTATTTATTACCACATGCAATTGAAATTCAGCTCGGGATCGACTGTCACATTACGCCGTCATTGCGTTAATCGTCTCTTCATTGTTGATTGATGGGCGCAATGTAACAGAGATGCGTTGTTCAGTTTCTTATTGTGCCTTGATCGCAAGCGGTGACTTGGTTGATCGCAAGCGGTGACTTGGTTTCCTGCAAAACAGAGTAAAAATATCCTTTTCTACCATCTTGACGATGTTAGTGGGTGTAATTGCATTAATTCATAATTATTGTATTTTTGAGCTAATTTTCATACAATCAACGTATATTCCTTCTCTTTTGATCGCAATATCTAGATAAGGCAGCATAAATAACTTGTATTTCTACAAGTTATCAGTAACTAATCCTCCAGAGTAAGAGGGAAGGATTAAGTGAGCAAGTTAATCAATGTTGAAAAAATCAGCTAAGTCTAGCTAACGCATGCTCAACGGCATCTTCACCGACCAGAAGTGAAGATGTTAATCCATCTCTCGAAAGAAGGTTGATGGAATGCATTAACTAAGCAAGAAGTATTTCCAGAGATGAAAACAACCTTGCATTCGCAACGTTCATCCATGTTCATCATAGAGATATAGGAACCCGATTGATCACTGAGAGGTGTAAGCCAAGGGAAAGCAGAACCTTAGTTATGTCCTCAACAGGATTGATGAACTTGCGATGTCCTTTCCCCCAACCCATTCTCTTTCTGACACATTTCACAAGACTTGCCATCGCATTCCATCAGACACTTACACATCTTCACAACTATTTATTTACTTGTGACACACACATACTACATGAACGCATACTACGAGCGCTTCTCAGTAACATCACATACATTATTTTACAACGTAGTATCACATTTATTATTGAGAAATGTGATTTAGCAATGCATATCGTCATACACATCATCATTCGATCCTTGTGGTGGCATTACATCAACCACAATCGACAATTCAAAATCAACAACTACCACTTAGATCGATATCTAAATCTACTATCGAGGTAAGTAATCTTACTACTGGAACTGCCCTAGTGCCAGTCAATGATGATTATGATTTACAGAGGATCATTAGTTAACATGATATTCATGTATGCCTTTAATGACTGAGGTTTGAAAAGACTAGAGTTAGTTATTGATAATTATGATTTACTGAGGATATATTGATGGTGTAATGTTTATGTATGCCTTGTTGGCATGGGGTTTTAAAAGACTAGATGTGCATAGGGATGTTTGAATACTACAATGTTTTGAGTATATTATTATTCTTGGAGATCCTACTTAATCTGGGATGATGAGATGTGTATGTATGTTATGGGACTAGGACGATGAGATATATATGTATGTTATAGAACCATGATGATGAGATGTATATGTATGTTATGAGACTAGGATGACCGGAGGTATATTTATGTTGTAGAGCCATGATGTTAAGGTGTATATGTATGTTATAGAACCATGTTGCGATAATTGTGATGTTGAGACTGTGATAGTGTCTGTATTGATTAGTTAGATGTCCACTAGATATTGTGTTTCCTTTGGGATTCATCAGATATTGTGTTTCTTTCGGGATTCACCAGATTGTGTTTCCTTTGGGATTCACCAGATTGTGTTTCCTTCGGGATTCACTAGGGGTTATGTTTCCTTCGGGATTCACTAAGGGTTGTGTTTCCTTTGGGATTCACCAGGGATTGCGTTTCCTTCGAGATTCACCAGAGGTAGTGGGCATACTTAACTATAGTAGGGTAGAAACCAGTTTTTCATGTATGTATGTGTCCCATGAGGACTAGAGAAGTTTTTATGTTCCACCAGAGGTAGGCATCTAAAGAACATAAATGCCTAGCCTGACCCCAGTAGTGGGGTTACTTATTGAGTATTTTATACTCATTCTTTCTCATGTTGTTGTTTCAGGTTAAGGTAAAGATGCACCGACGATAGACAAGTGAAATTCGTGATCGAGCCACTGGGACCACTTTTATGCTTCTGCTCATGATATTTAGATTTCTTTTCATGTTTTTCAACTTTCAGTTTTGATGTTTGAAACTTACTATTAAGATTTGTTTTCAGACCTATTTATTATCATTTATGATTTATGGGTACCCTATCTCTATTTTTAATACTTGAATTTAATAAAGGTCTTTTGAATTTACCTTATTTATTTAGCATTTATTTCACTATAAAAGGGTGTTATTTTAAGTTCCATACATGCATTTGTTTAGTAACGGCCTAACTTGAATCCTAAGAAGTCGGGTCGTTACACTGTGGATGTGGATTAATAAAGTTTCTGGGATGCTTGCTTCTGGTTAATGAATTCTTTTACATTTCAAAGTTAATTGTAAGGGCCCCTGTGTTTTCGGGCATATTAACTTGCTATCAAGTCTGTAATTCAAAAAGTTTGAGTCTGTTCGAGTCGCTCGTGATGAAGTTTCAAGGCATGGAGATGCATTTTACTTCGAGAAAGAAGAAGACCAAGAGTTGGTCAGATCGTGTATACGATCGTCAAGTATGGGATACTCGTTGCATGGTACGCGTGCACACTAAACAATCGTGTAGGCCAGTATGCTTCATCGCATAGTCACTGGCTACACGGTCGCTCGGTAAGTGTTACTTAGCGCTTGCTCTTCGATCGTCTAGAGATCATGCTTCATAACATAGTAATCGTCTACACGATCATTTAGGCTTGCATTTAAACTTGATGCGTTGCACGATCGAGTGGCCTTCATGCTTCATCGCATAGTCAAAGGTACTCGATCGTTGCTACACGATCGTGGTTACTAGACCAATTTTACTAGATAGTCAGAAAGCAAGGCTTTGCCTGGGCGATTCAAGACCTGTTTCGCCTATTTAAACCAGTTTACTCGATGGTTTAATGAAATAGATAGATTTATTTCCGGTTATTTGAGGCTAATCATCCCAGTCCATTAATTTTTTAGTAAATTTACATGAGATGTATGTTTTTATTATATGCAGTCTTTAGTGGAGTGTTTGGCAGTTAACGGATGGTGGATAATGTGATTAAAGAGTTTAGTCAGTTATTCACGTACAGTTGGAGCTTCAAGCTACAAGTGTATAAGGTCCCCTTGGTAGCTCAATGAATTCAAGTTGAGAATCAGTTTTTAGGTTAATTTAAAATGTTCAAATTAATAAGAGGAAATTTGATTATATATGATATAATTGACATAATGTATTTGATACATTATTATTTTATTGGAGGAACTAATATTTGGATATAATTCAAATATATGTTTTCGATGAATTAGATTCAGAGTTATTAAATTTAATATAAATATGATTTATATTAAATGTAATAAAATAGACAAAAAGGACTATGGTTTATATGTTGTATATGATGCAATATTAAAACTATAGGTTATAAATATAATATGATAAGTTAGTTATTGTATTTATTTATAATTTATTAATTATATGATAATTGATTCCTTTTTTTCCATAACCACCCTTAGTGGGTAGTTATACGGTTTTATGGCAAATTGGGATAAAATAAAATTGTTTTAATTATTCCAAGAGACAAGTGAACGAAAGAGACATTATTATCAATCGAGTAAACACGATCAGTTGAGAACCTACACGACCGAGTAGCTAGTCTATGCGATAGACTTTCTCATCTACATGATATTCCTGTCATTTACTCGATTGTCCTCCTCCTCCACTCTAATCCTTCCCTCTAACCAAAATAAGCCAGAGTTCACCACTCCTGAATACTCACACCGAGAATACCAAGGTAATCTAGTGGTAGTGTCCAGTTTGTTCGAGGATTGAGTTGTTACTCGTTGCTGTTCGAAGGAGATTGAGTTGTTCGCTATGTTTGTGAATGATCAAGGGATTATCTTGAAGAACGGTTCTTCAAATGTATAATCTCTTATTCTTTGTTTTTATTTTTAAAGCATGTTGTAATTTAGTTTATAATGCATAATCTGTTCTATATGACTATAAATGTATGAGTTCATTCACAATGGGGTTTGGACGATCCGCTTCTGTTCAAAGGTCCTCTGTAATTGAGTTCCTTCAGATTGAAGCCCTATCACCTCGACCATGTTAATGAGCGATGTAGTGTTGTGACATGTTCGCTTGCCACAATGAAGAGAATGATAGGAGGAAGAAGTCAATGAGAGATATGTTGGAAGAAGCAACAGGGCTAGAAGACCAAGATAAGGTTTGGAAGAGTTCCTAGAGAGGTGGAAAAGCCTCCAGGTCAGAGAAGTTCGTTGAGAACGCATAGAAGACCTCAAGGCAATTGCTCAACAATTTGTTGAGTTCAAGCAGAGTCAGTTGATGGGGACATCAACCAATTGAGTGGGGAAGAATGTCACAATCATGCTTGTCCAGGGCATGTTTGCAAGAGGGAATTCACTCCTAACCGATTAGGGTTAGTAGAGAGGTTGTTCCCTTTAAGTGTTGATTATGGGTCTTGAACAAGAGGCTTCACCCTCTTGTTGGCCTGAGAAGGATTCAATTTGTTGATTGGATCACAAATCAATTGTTCATCAGAGGATCAGTGAAACTTAAGGAACAAGAGGTAATTTCGGGGATAAAACAAAGATTGACTCAGCCGTTATTACGAGCAACCTGTGAAGGGTTAACTTACTAATCATGGTTATATCGAGTGAACATAATATATCTACAGTGAGGGGAGTTCAGCTATAGGCTTTAGTGGAATCACCCAATAGTTAATGAATGGGGGTTAGATCGGTCTAATGAGTTTAGCCGATTAATGTTAGATCGTTGAAGCTCATGATCTGTAGGTCCACGAGGTCCCCTACTAGCTCGTAAATGGGTACGCTTTAGGGTAGCTTGAGAAATTAATTTGAAACGTTCAAATTAAACAGCCAAGAAAATAAATATTTAAATATGATTTAAATAAATAAAGATGATTATTGTGAAAAAATTAATTTAATATTTGATATTAAATTAATTTATGAAATTAATTTAAGAAAATCCATTTTTAAATTAAAATGATTTAAAAGTCTTTTTTTTTTTGTTTTAAAAAGGAAAATGGAAAAGTCGTTTTGCATGGCACAAAGTGGAAAAAGTTTTTTTCCATTATCAGCCTCTTTATGCTCACACACAAACCATGATCTTCTCTACCTTGATTCTCCAAGCATGAGCTGCAAGTCATGCACTCCATCTCTTTGCATGTTCATCTTAATATATATAAAGAAGATTGGAGTTGTTGGAGAAGGAGAGGAATATAGAATTTTGAGAGAAAAACCGTAGTGAAGAAGAAGTTGTCTTCTTCAACTTGCTGCATGAGCTTCCCTTGTTTCTCTACATCTACAAGTTGTTCTTGAGTCCCACAACTTTGCCTAAAGCTCCAAGAGCATAGAAGGAGAAGAATACATCACTCATTAATATTGTGTATGACCGCTCGCACATTTCCATATGCAAGGGTGACATATATCTTTTTTTTTTTCTTTTTTCCAGAATGCACTATATGGGGGTAAGACTAATCATCATATCCTTATACTTGGATTGGTATGCTATTAAGTGTTTGTTGTTGCTTATTTCTTTCTAGCCTACTACACTCTTTCTTTGTTAAAATCATGTTTTCAAACATTTGTGAAAACCTTTTCCTCTAAAACCCCTTTTCTAAAACTATTTTCTCTGAAATAGGGATGGAGGTTATGAGAGGAAGTTGGTGTACCATTGACGATCCGAATTCAAATTGGTTAACTTGTTCTTGAGCATGAACAAGTGCCGCACAATTACTAAGTGAAGCTTCCAAAAGGGCGATTGTAACACATAGCATAGACTCGAATGATTTTGGTCTATTTTACCCACAATTGAAGAAATTTCACCCGAGTTTAATTTTATCATTTTTTATCAAAGTTATTCATCGAAGGTGATTTTCACTAGAGTTTGTAGTTAGAGGTGGTTGTCAGAGTTTGTGGCACAAAGGTAGTCATTCGAGTTAGTCATCGAAGTTTATTATCGGAGGTGATTGCCATAGCCCAAAATTGATTGTCGAAGTTGGTTGCGCAAAGATGGTCGTCAAAGTTGGTCGTCGGAGGTGGTTTATGGAGTCTGGAGTTAGTTGTCATTGTTGGCCGTGTGAAAGTAGTCAACGAAGTTGGTTCTCGGAGTGTGGCAATGATAGCTGCCAATGTTGGCTCATGGATGAACCCATTGAAAACATTGGGAAGGAGAGAGACTTGATATATTTTACCAACTCTCAATTCTACCAATATTTAAATTTTCTGGGTTAAATATTGAGTTGGCATACCAACTCAATTCAACTCATGCTGATGAACTAAACACCCCTTAAATACTCTGTATGTTGAATTCATCGTTTTCAGGTGCCATTATCAAATGTTTTTTTCCTTTTAACGGCAACAATGATACAATTAGTGGGAAAAGGATGAAATTTAAGTTTTTGGTTCATTTTTCTTTAAGTTTTAGGCAAGTTGGAGCATAGCATAGACTTGAATGATTTCGGCCTATTTTACCCACAATTCAAAGAAGTTTAATTTTAAGAAATTTCCTAATTTTAGACTCCAATCGGAAAGGAAAACAAAATTGAATTATAAAAGGGGATTTTTAATCTTTATATTTAAAACAAAATAATCTTATATATCCATATAACCCATCAAATAAGGCAAATCTTTATAATTAAAATAAAACTATACCATATAACCAAATTTTTATTGTAACGACCCGACCCCCTAGGACTTAAGTTAGGCCGTTACTAAAAGCATGCATGCATGAAACTCAAAACGACAATCGGTTATGGCGAAATAAATGCTAATTAAATAAGGTAAGTTCAAAATACTTTCATTAAATTCAAATACTAAAACAATAGTAGGGTACCCATAATTCTTGAAGGATAATAAAGAAGTCTGAAAAACAATTCTTAAAAGTGAGTTTTAAACATCAAAACAAAAAGTTAAGAGAAACATGAAAATAACTCTAAATTTCATGATGCGGAAGCGTAAAAACTAGTCACAGTGGTTCGATCACGAATTCCACTTGTCTATCTCCGGAGCATCTCTACCCTTACCTGAAACATCAATATGAGAAAGAATAAGTATAAAATACTCAATAAGTAACCCCACTACTAGGGACAGGCTGGGTATTTATGTTCTCTAGATACCCACCTCTAGTGAAACATATAAACTGCTCTAGTCTTCATGGGACACATATACATATGAAACACGAAGGAGATTGAGTCCTATCCTACTGTAATTAAGTATGCCCACTACCTCTAGTGAATCTTGAAGGAGACACAAACAAGTGAATCCCGAAAGAGAAAGAAACTGGTGAATCCCGAAGGAGACAAAAACTGGTGAATCCCGAAGGAGACAAAAACTGGTGAATCCCGAAGGAAACAAAAACTAGTGAATCCCGAAGTACACACAAACTGGTGAATCCCGAAGGAAACAAAAACTGGTGAATCCCGAAGGAGACACAAACTGGTGAATCCCGAAGGAAACAAAAACTGGTGAATCCCGAAGGACACACAAACTGGTGAATCCCGAAGAAACACAAACTTGTGAACCTCGAAGGAAACACAAACTTGTGAATCCCGAAGGAAACACAAAATCTAATGGGCATCTAACTAATCAGTAAAGACATTTGCATAGTCTGGACATCATAATCATCACTGTACGAATCTAAGACATACATATAAACCTCAACATCATGGCTCTACAACATACACATATATCTCAACATCATGGTTCTACAACATACATGTACACCTCAACATCATTGGATCAAATACAACCATGTAGAAGCACATACCATCTCATACTAGCATTCAAGTGTCTCTGTGCATAAATAAATAATTCAGATCTCGTGCCAGAACATACTTTGATCATATTATACTATCAATCTATCATACTGTCATTCTACCATAACATTTATTTATCATGCTAGCATACATCTAATGCCTGGCCCGTGGGCAGTTGCAGTAGTAAGATTACTTACCTTGATATTATGTCGAACCGAAAAGCAATGGAATCTTTGTGAAATTATTGAATCCTTAATCAAGCCTAAACATAAACCAAGCTTTAAAATTAATAGTTAAGGCAAAATTTCAAACACCCAAATATTACAAAATATTTCCAGATAACCTTACCTAAGGTGTGGTGCAATTCGAATTCACCTTTTAAACCTCCAATTTTAAGTCCAAATAATTAGCAAACCAAACTCTTCATCATCTTGAATGAAATTCTTGAATCAACCCCCTAATCATAATTTGAAATTAGGCTTACATGATTAAGACTTGAATCAAATATATACTTCACTACCAATGTCTCAAATAAATTATCCATATGTAGCTTCGTCAAAAATCCCTTCCAAATGACTTTACCAAAATTTCTCAACAACCAAAAGTAATCCACAAGAGGGTAATCAAAACATAAAACTTACCAAAACGCACTAAAACAAACTCCAACTTCACTGAACAACACCTCAATACCTTCATGAACTTGAATCCAAAGTTGAAACAGAATGGGTATCAACTAAGTGATGCTAAAAGTAAATGAGAATTCAAGAATCAACCGAAAGCAAACCCAAACGGCAGAAATCTTACCCAAATCGATAGATCCAGTGACGGAAAAAGTGAACGATGATTGAGCAGTGGTGGATGGAGGTCATGAAGAAGAAACTGACGCGGCGGCTTTGGGCGGCGTCGGACGGGCTCACGAACGTGAGGAAGAAAATGGGGGTGGGGTTTGACTTTTTATAAAAAAAAAAACAATAATAATAATAATAAAACAAAAAAAGAAATAAATATAATTACATTCAATTTCTTTTCGTTTTATACTATTAAATTCCTTTCCGTTTCAAAAGAAAATTAATTCCTGCCATTATTTTTCAATTTCAATAATTTCATGACAACAATTAAATTTTCGCAAATAAACTTGAAGTCCAAAATTCCAAAAATTCCCTTCAACTAATAACATTTTTTGAAATTCCAAATAATAAAGTTACTGAAATTACATTATTACTAAAAAATGTGCGGGGTGTTACATTCTTCCCTCCTCAAAGAACTTTCGTCCTCGAAAGTTCATTCTTGAAAAAAAAAAACTCCGAGGGTGTTACATTCTTCCCTCCTCAAAAAACTTTCATATTCGAAAGTTCATTCTTGAAAAAGCTCCAGGTACTGGGCCTTCATCTCATCCTCTCGCTTCGAGGTAGCCTCCTTGAACTGGTGATTCTTTCACAGGACTTTCACAAAAGCAATTTCCCTACGGCACAATATCTTTACCTCTCTGGCGGGAAATTCTACAGGCTTCTCCTCAAAGCTTAAGTTATCATTCAACTATATTGACTCAAAGTCAACTACATGGGATGGGTCTGTCACATACTTCCTTAGCATCGAAACATGGAAGACATTATGAACTGAAGATAGTGCTGGGGGCAATGCCAAACGGTAAGCTACGGGGCCAACTTGTTCCAGGACCTCGAAAGGTCCAATGAATCTCAAACTCAACTTTCCCTTCCTGCCAAACCTCAGAATACCTTTCATGGGTGCCACTTTTAAGAACACTTTCACACCAGTCTCAAATTCCAGGTCCTTACGTCTTACATCGGCGTAGCTCTTCTGTCTGCTCTGAGCTGGTTGTATACGAGCTTTGATCTTCTGTATTGCCTCATTCGTGATCTACACTAGCTCAGGACCTAGCAACTTCCTCTCACCAACCTTACCCTAACATACTAGAGACTTGCAACTCTTTCCATATAGGGCCTCAAATGGCAATGTGCCAGTGGCAGTCTAATAGCTATTATTATATACGAATTCCATTAAAATGAAGGTGAGAGTCCCAACTCCCTAAAAACTCTAGTGCACAAGCACACAACATATCTTCCACTATCTTGTTCAGACGCATCAAATCGAGTATCCAATGCTAACTGGAGACTCTTTAAAAAAACTAGATGCAAAACGAGGGTCATCGTTTGACATAGCTAAAACTAGTACCAAAAGAGGTGTAATGACCCCTTCCATAAATAACTATGAAACTTAAGATGTTGAAAATCAGCATCTACACGTTCGAGCTGAGAATTGTGGAAACAGTCATGAAGTTAAGAAAGTCTTATATACTAAAAACATATATCTGAGCCTACCATGTCACAGGGAGAACTTCATATGTTCAGTGAAGAAATTGGTCATACTATATAATATGTCATCTGAAGATACGTACCAGAACAAATCTAGTCAACTGAAAACTACTTCTACTCTAGAAGCGCCAACTGGGATGTCTTTCCTAGGGTCTACATGTCTGAGAATAACTCTGTCTAATTAAGTCTCACATTCATGAGAAACTCATTATGAGGCTCTATGCTGTCATGAGCTATAAAACTTGCTTGAGCCATCTTCATATTATTCTTTAGACTTGAAACAATCACATATCATTACTTAGATCCTGCTGCGAATGAGTCCAGAATTCCCCCCGAAAATGAGGTTTTGAAGTCCCTGGATGCTAAAGCATAAGTCAATTGATAACACATTTTCATAACCTCGTAATAACTGTAATTGATTCTTGAAGTCATTTTTTTTTAACGATAAAACCTTCTTGATTTATAAGTCCTAGCTTGGATTACTCGTACTCCCTAACGCTAGTTAACTCATTGCCCATGCAAGAGAATACATACTATCTTGTAATGCTCCAAACCCACTTTTAGTAACTTCTTACTATTAACTCAACTTTATTGCCAAGTCTATCCCTTATACCAATGGTTATATTGGAAGATCTAACTTACTTACTTTTGTGCATATACCATTATTCTCTACCTCGAGTTGGATTATTTTCTTTTCTCAATCAAATTGATGGTCTTGCTAGTTCATGTTTCAAACACTTGCACACAAAGTCAAAATCCCTTAAATCTTACTAATGCCCTCAATGTTTTACGTCTTAACTAATGAAGCCTCAACATAACATATTAATAGTTCTCGAACATCTACTGTTACTAGTAACTCTTTTTTAACTTATCCCTTTTCAACCTTCTGTTTCGGTAACAGATTCTTGTGTTAAAACAAAGTTCCATACCAATCATCTATGTAAGCTATCTTTCCATCTAATACATATTGTCCCAAAGACCCACATGATCATTAGATATTTTTCTTTTACACCAAAACAAATACCTCGTAACCCCTCATATCCTGCCTCTAAACCATACTTAACTAGGAGTATTGAACACATTAAATTCCTTTCTCTTTCAAAAAATTAAACTCCTTTGGATACTTCTCTCTCCTTTACACTTATCTTTGATAAAATCACTAAATTGAAGACACCTCTTTTTTTTTTTTTTTTTCACTGTCCAATTGGAACATAATCTCTTTACTAAGTTATATTTTACTTAACTCCTCTATAAGTCTTATCTTTCTCACTAAGAATTTCCATCTCGTAGAATTCTCCTTTGCCAATTTGCATACTTTTAAACTTCAAAAGACTTTTGTTTCTTCAAATTTGCATAACTTGGATCTCCTCATCACAATAAGGTTATGGATTTAATCAATCTAGGTACTCTAAAATAATCCTTCAACCCAAACAAATAACACTTTGCTTTAACCCCTTTAAGTCTAAACTCATGTCCAACTATTTTGGCTTCCTTTAGTGACATCAACTTAGCTAGATATTCCAAAAGAATCCTTCATATCACTACACATACTTTACCTAATTCATCAAGTCGTAGTATTACCAAAGTGATTATCTTATTAATCCTTTCGAAAATTCCTCTCAAAATGTTTGGTTTTAATACCTCAGAACCTTTAATAAATCCATAGTCTCTTCTTTTTCTCCTTCTTATCCATAAAACAAATTTGAACCTTATACTTGAGTATGTGGCCTGTGAAGAAATTTATACTACCACCGATTGCACTATCCAACACAAAACATAACACTAGTCCTTGATCAATTCTTGTCTCGACAATTTTATTCTTTGGTTTAAACATTTAAATACCTTCATTCCTAAATTGTCATAACTCTACATAGTTTCATCAATCTTTAGCATTGCTGAATTGAGGTATATATTTGTTCATTTCTAACATAATTACCATGAGATTAACTAGCGCCAAGTGACCCCATAATTTATTGTATTTTATTTTTCTCCTTTTGTAGTGTCGTACCTGATAATCCTCTTATAATAACTTCTAACGAGTCACTAACCTAGCATTAGAACATAACTGGTGCATTTAAGCTAAACAAATATTTTAATGCACAACTATCATAAAACTTGTAATTGATAAGACGTACCTGGCGATGACGAGGAATTCGTTCATAGGCCACAGGGACAATCTAGACTTACATAGTAAGTCAGTCTACAGAACCCAAAACATGGGCTCTGATACTAACTGTAACGACCCAACCCCATGGGACTTAAGTTAGGCCATTACTAAAAGCATGCAAGCATGGAACTCAAAACGACACTCGGTTATGGCGAAATAAATACTAATTAAATAAGGTAAGTTCAAAAGTCTTTCATTAAATTCAAATACTAAAACAATAATAGGGTACCCATAATTCATGAACGATAATAAATAAGTCTGAAAAACAATTCTTAAAAGTGAGTTTTAAACATCAAAACTAAAGGTTAAGAGAAATAAATTTCACGAATTTCGCTTGTCTTCGTCAGTGCATCTCTACCCTTACCTGAAACAACAACATGAGAAAGAATGAGTATAAAATACTCAGTAAGTAACCCCACTACTGGGGTCAGGCTGGGCATCTATGTCCTCTATATACCCACCTCTGGTGAAACATATGAACTGCTCTAGTCCTCATGGAACACATATGCACATGAAATAAGAAGGAGACTGAGTCCTATCCTACTGTAGTTAAGTATGCCCACTACCTCTAGTGAATCCCGAAGGAGACACAAACTGGTGAATCCCGAAGGACACACAAACTGGTGAATCCCGAAGGAAACACAAACTTGTGAATCCCGAAGGAAACACAAAATCTAATGGGCATCTAACTAATCAGTAAGGACATTTGCATAGTCTGGACATCATAATCATCACTGTACGAATCTAAGACATACATATAAACCTCAACATCATGGCTCTACAACATATACATATATCTCAACATCATAGTTGTACAACATACATGTACATCTCAACATCATTGGATCAAATACAACCATGTAGAAGCACATACCATCTCATACTAGCATTCAAGTGTCTATGTGCGTAAATAAATAATTCAGATCTCGTGCCAGAACATACTTTGATCATATTATACTATCAGTCTATCATACTGTCATTTTGCCATAACATTTATTTATCATGCTAGCATACATCTAATGCCTGGCTCGTGGGCAGTTGCAGTAGTAAGATTACTTACCTTGATATTAGGTCGAACCAAAAAGTAATTGAATCTTTGTGAAATTCTTGAATCCTTAATCAAGCCTAAACATAAACCAAGCTTTAAAATTAATAGTTAAGGCCAAATTTCAAACACCCAAATATAACAAAATATTTCCAAATAACCTTACCTAAGGTGTGGTCCAATTCGAATTCACCTTCCAAACCTCCAATTTTAAGTCCAAATAATTAGCAAACCAAACTCTTCTTCATCTTGCATGAAATTCTTGAATCAACCCCCTAATCATAATTTGAAATTAGGCTTACATGATTAAAACTTGAATCAAATATATACTTCACTACCAATGTCTCAAATAAATTATCCATATGTAGCTTCGTCAAAAAATCACTTCCAAATGACTTTACGAAAATTTCTCAACAACCAAAACTAATCAACAAGAGGGTAATCAAAACATAAAACTTACCAAAAATCGCTAAAACAAACTCCAACTTCACAGAACAACACCTCGATACCTTCACAAACTTGAATCCAAAGTTGAAACAGAATGGGTATCAACCAATTGATGCCAAAAGTAAATGAGTATTCAAGAAACAACCGAAAAAAAACCCAAACGGGCAGAAATCTTATCCAAATCGATAGATCCAGTGACAGCAAAAGGGAACGATGCTTGAGCAGTGGTGGATGGAGGTCATGAAGAGAAACTGACGCGGCGTCGGACGGGCTCACGAACGTGAGGAAGAAAAGGGGGGTGGGGTTTGACTTTTTATAAAAAAACAATAATAATAATAAAACAGAAAAGAACATAAATATAATTACATTTAATTCCTTTCCGTTTTATACCATTAAATTCTTTTCCGTTTTATACTATTAAATTCCTTTCCATTTCAAAAGAAAATTAATTCCTTTCATTAATTTAAAATTTCCGCACTAAGTCCAAAATTCCAAAAATGCCCTCCAACTAATAATAATTACTGAAATTCCAAATAATAAAGTTACTGAAATTACATTATTACTAAAAAATGTGCGGGATGTTACATTCTTCCCTCCTCAAAGAACTTTTGTCCTCGAAAGTTCATTCTTGAAAAAAAAAACTCTGGGGTTGTTACATTTATAGTTTTAGATTTTCTTTAATTTCAGATTTAATATGACATTACATCATATTACACATGTAACCATAAGCTAAAATGAGCTAAAAGAACAAATTAAAAGTTTTTCCCATAGCCTCGTTTAGATAGTATACATTATTAAAACTAAATAATAAATTCTAATAAATTTAAAATTTAAAAAAAATAATTCAACAACCAATTAATTTTCATCTAGGTGGATAAAAAAAATAAATAAGAGGAGAGGGGATTAAATATTTGGGTGTAGAGTGGGTGAGAGTTAGAAAGTGAAAACAATCGAAGAATCACATTATTTTTACTCTTATTCCACATCGAAAAAGTTGAGGGATGAATGATTGCATACTTTATAAACAAGTATCTTATGTTATTTTAAATTTTGAAATAAAAAGAGAATTTATTTCAAATGTTAATGCAAAGAGCCAATCCAACTCCAATCTAATTTTGGTCTATCAAACAACATCTTTGAATCGGGTCATGGGCCTGTGTTTAAGAAGTTAGGCTGATCCAACCCAAATCCAAATAATGTTTAAGGATCATAAGACTCGAACTCATTCTTGAACTGACAAGAGAAATAATAGATTTTAATTTTTCATTTGTAAAAATAGCAAATCAACATTTCATTTGTAAAAATGGAAAAACGAATTAAAAAAAAAAATTAAGTCTAAACTACCTTAACCATACAAATGAGATTGCAGTTGACTTATTAAGTAATATTGTATACACTGTAATTACTACAAATATTTAGAGACTATTAATGTCTCTCTTGGCTAGGCTCTGAGCACCACATCAACATCTTCTCCAACCAAGTCACCACCATTTTCCTCTCCAAAATCAGGTCCTCCAACAGTGACAACACCTTTAACTTCAATTCTGTCTTCATCCCTTGCTCCGTCAGACATGGCTCCCTCTCTTTCCACCAAAACTTCACCACTAGTTTTGGCTTCAGCTCTTTATCCACTGGAACCACGAGTAATCACTCCAGTTTCATCTTCTTTTATCTCAACTACTCCTCTAATACAAGCTCTATCGCCGACCTCAACCCCTAGCAATGGTGTTGTTGTGAATAGAACATTGTCTTTGAATCTATCATCACAATCATAAACTCCTCCACTCTGCTACTTTAAATGTGATCAATCTGTCTACACTCTTTACTCTACTATTTTAAGAAAGCCACCAATGCAAAGAAGATGGGAGGGAGCATGCAACTCTGTTAGGTTAAAATAATTTTAGTATTTTTTCCAAAAAAAAAAAAAAAAAAAAAAAAAAAAAAAACTCGCACAGATTTTTTTAGAACTAAAAGAGAAATTCAATGATCCACAGAAAAGGAGAATAGAAAACGAAAGAGAAATCGTAACATAATATTTAATTAAAAAAATCTCATTTAATGATCCACTAAATTTCCTTGGATAAAAAGGTATATAACATTTTCTTAAACTAAAATATTGTATTGAATGATGAATCGAGCATTTCTTACGTTACAAACGTTTTTAAATATTAAGAAAAAACGTTTCAAAATAAAATAAAAACAAAAATATAATATTAAATGTGATTTCTTTGATTCGACGAAGAGTATTGTGGGGAAAAAAGAGTTTATTCAATACTTAAAAACCAATCAATAATAAATAATTTGATATCAAAACATTTTTTAAATTAAGACAAACAATTCATCTCTCATCCATCCATCCATCCCTCTTGATCTTACATAATTTCTGTTTTTTTTTTTTTTTTTAAATTAAGTTTATATATACTATTTTTATCTATTGGTTTCTTTGTTTTCTTATCTATATTTCAGGGGTATTATTAAAAAATCAAACTAAAATTTGAATTTTTTTAAAAAAATTTAGCTAAGAGTTCAAGTGACTAAGAATGGATGAAAATTATAATTAAAAAAAAAAGGAAAAAAGCAGACCCAAATGAAAAAATTATTTTAAAAAAAAGATGATATAGTCACCCAACAGAAACGAAAAAGGAAGGAAACATATAATTTTGATCTAATTATTTTCGCCATAATTAAAATTGGAACAAGGATGAAATACATCAAATTGTATTTACAGATATAATCATATCATTGATCACTTAATTATAATCACTACCTCTATCTCTATCATTATCTTTACATGTTTCTTCTGTCTTTACATTTTTCATAAATTCTCATATTATCTTCTTATCAAGTTGTTCTGACTTTTCGAGATAGGATGTAATAGATGACAATTGGATGTATCTGTTCGGAGTGGAGGTGGTTACACACGTCGAACGAGTGCATTGATTCTTCCAATGTATATGTGAAAGGCACATGTAAAAGAAAGAAATAAATAAATACTTGCATTTACATTCTTAAAGAGAAATAATTTCATATGATCCCAAGTTTAGAGAAAATAAAAAAAAAATTAATTGAATAAAAGTAGTAATTAATACAGTGTGAAACAATATATCATTTTGTGTGACTTCACAATAGATATATAATAACATTAGAATAAAAATTATTACGTTGTATATATTAACATACTATAATATTAACATATTAATTTGATAGAATAATTTTTCTCTCTTTGTACTAGATATAAGATTTTTTTTAAAAAACGATAGCATGAGAACATCAAAATAAAAATTGTTACATGATCTAAAATTCAAATATTGATTGTAACTTAAAAAAAATTGTATAATATTTATTATGAGTGATAAATTGCGAAAGACTGCGATAGACATCTATTCGTGTCAATGATGGAAATCTACCACAATTTACTATTGATTGATAATGACATTTTTCTATACTTAGAAATATTTTCCAGAGTTTTATTATTTTAAACAACTACCCTTTAAAAATAGAGCTTCTGGTTGAAATTGCAAGGAAAGATACGTGTTAGAGAAGTTATATATCGCTTAAAATCAACATCTTCGTATATAGAAAAATTAAAGATAGTAGGAAAGAAAAGTCAAAGAAAAAGATTATAGAAGATTAGAGTGAGTTGCAAAAGCACCTATTTGTGGGAGGTAGGAGAACAACATGGAAAATTAGGAACATAGTTTTCATTCCCAAATTAAGAAATCTAAATTGTGTCTAGGTGCAATTTTCTTGAATCTCTTTGTTTGTCCCTTCCTCTTCTCCCTTCATATCCCAACATTAATTTTCATTATCTGATTGTAGATTAAAGATCTTGATTTTGTTATGGTCTATTTCAAATCTTTGAATATTGAGAAGGAAATTCATCCCTAATTAATCTTCAAATCCATTCGGTAATTATTTAAATGGTAAAATTGCTAAAAATATTTTCTAGTATAGTAAAATATCACTGATAGTTTGCGATAGATTTCTATTATTATATCGCGGTCTATCACTAATAGTCAATGACATTTTTCTATATTTGTAAATAAGTTTGTTCATTTTTCTTTATTTGAAAACAGCCCTAAAATATTATCCAATCACTTTCAAATCATTTTGAATGTGATTGATAGCTTATCCTCTTTTCATCTTCATTTTAAGTCAAGAAGCTAATGAAATGGTTATTTTGAAATAATGTCAAAGATTAAAGGTTAAAACAAAAGTTTTGAAGCGATAAAGACATAATTGAAACATAATTTAATCATATTTATGAATAATTAAATACCACCGTAAATTAATGCATTTAATTATAAATACATTTACCATCAATGTCGATATGTATCATTCGAATACTGATATAATATACAAGATTAAATCTAAGCAAAATAATGATACTAACACAGTAATTTGGCTCACAAAGTAAGATAACAATGAAGGGAATGAAAGGAACAGTTGAACAGATAATCAGAAACCTAAATACTAAGGCCCCGTTTGATTACTATTTGATTTTTGTTTTTGTTTTTAAAAATTAAGCCTATTCCATTTATATTTCATACAATAATTTGCTTCTTTCTTAAGTACAATGGTTAAATTCTTAGCCAAATTCAAAAAAATAAAACAACTTTTTGAAAGCTCCTTTTTTTAGTTCTCAAAATTTGACTTGGTTTTTTAAAATATTGGTAAGAAGTAGATAATAAAGAAAGAAATTTGGAGGTGGAAGTAGTGTCCATATACTTAATTTTCAAAAAAAAAAAACAAAAAACAAAATAGTTACCAAATGAGGCCTAAACTTCTCAATATTATTAAAAAACTACAAACAAAGCGCGTTTGAGCGATGAATCACAAGATGAAGATCCCTGAATGTCCAAAACGGTCAAACATTTGAAAGTTTAGTAATTTTAGTAATCACAACATAATCCATTTCATTTTTAGTGTTAATATAAACAGCCTTAGTAGAAATCAAATTACGATAGCAGACTGCCTATGTAATCGGGTTCAATAAAATCAAAACAAACCGTCATTTTGCATTTTAGAAGCGCAAATGACTCATTTATGTGTTTTCTAATTATAGGTAAAATAATAGAATAGGGTTGACAGTCAAATCCAGAGCTCATACCTAAAACGAAAAAATGCAATTGTCTACGATTACAAAGTTTTATATAGTATGTAAAAAATTCTGATACACCATCAATGAACCGAGACTTCTTTACCTTTAATTTCGACAAGGCCAAAAAGTTGTAAACAAATCCCGAATCGATGGCGCATCGAAATTCCCTATATACTATATATACAACTTTGTATATATATGTATGTATTCTTAACAAGCAACGACTTCCTATGTATATTTTAGAGAAAATTACAGTAGTTTTGATCTGTAAGTTTTGATTTAGTTTAATTTAGGTCTTTCAGTTTTTAGATTGGTCAACAATTTTATATTATTTAATGTTTACTTTTGGTAGCACCCCAAGTCACTCCGTCATTGTTTTTTTGTTAATTTGTCACAAGAAAACTGATGTCACACCTATTTTTAATTATTAAATTAACAATAAAAACTTCATAATAATAATACTTTTTTATTTAAAAAAACTAAATTTCTCTCTTTTTCTATTGAATCTCTCCTCTCGTGTGACAATAATCATTTTCAATTTTATTTTGAGACATAAATCATGGGTGTTTACCTAAAATAAATTATTGAGTTTGAAACTACAAGGCCTATTTGATAACGTTCATATTACTTATTTCTCGTTTTTGTTTCTCATTTATTAAAAAACTATCTCGTTTGATAATTGTTCTTGTTTCTTGTTTCTAAAATTGAAAAAATACTTTTGAAAACAGGATCAAATTTGTGAAACTACAATAAAATAATTTCTCCCTTTTTGATTATCAAAGAATTTGGCTCATAGGTAGAGTGGCGTGCCTTAGACTTAAGGTTGGCAACGCGGGTCGGGGGGGAGGGGGAGAGTTTCGTGTCCTCGTCCCCATTGAGGGATTTTACCCCTATCTCCGCCCCCTCCCCACCATTTAAAGGCGGGGATGAGGGTGGGGATTCCCGGTCGAGTGGGGATCCATTCTCCATTTTCCCTTTTGTTTCTCTATTGGAACTTTTTTTAAAAAAAATTATATTGAATATTGCAGGTGCCTATGGGGATCGAGAATAACAAAGGGAACATTTATATAGGTATTACAAGTCCAAAGAGTGTGCCTGAAGCTTATTATAATCAATTTCAAAAGGATTTTTCAATGTTTTTGAAGTGTCGAGCCGAGGAATTGGTAATTGGTGGACGTATGGTCTTCACATTAGTTGGAAGAATAAGTGATGATCCATCAAAATCTGGAGCTTATAATAATTGGGGGCTCTTGGCTTTAGCTCTCAATAACATGGTAGCTGAGGTAATATTCACTTTCTTCGTGGTTTCATGTTTATTTAGTCTCGAAACTTTTAATACTGTACATTTAAATGCACTAGAATATCTCGATTAGATTACAAAATTTTAACACTTTTATTATATCGTGTGCTCGATGCATTTTCACAACCACAAAAAAATCAATATAGAGAAGAGTTGAAAAAGAATTGAATGGATCAAACAAGATACAAAGCAAACTTGTGAAAAGAAAAGCAAGGAGAGATAAATGGAAAGCAGAAAAATCATATGAAAGCATTTAGATTAAGAGCAATAGTGGTGGGGAAACAGAATTTAAATTTCACGATTAGATTAAACATAGAATTTAAATTTATTATATGATCAATTAATTTTTATAAATTTCGAATTTGCAAAGGACTTATACAAAATTAAAAATTTATGAATTTATTAGACACAAATTAACAATTTTAAAGATTTATTAGATATTTCTAAAACGTCAAGAATCAAATAGATACCAATCTTAAAAAACATGTAATTTAACTTTTTCTTTCTTCTTCTTCTTCTTGGTTGCTAGATTATAAGTTTGGTCTCTCTAAATTTTAAGGTTAGTGTTTATTTGGTCTATTAAGTTAAAAAACTATCTAGTTGGTCCTTGAATATTAAACTCCGTTTGGTAACCATTTTGTTTTTGGGTTTTTGTTTTTGAAAATTAAGCATATTTCCTCCCCATTTCTTATAAAGATTTGTTTCTTTATCAAGTATAATGGTTGAATTTTTAGTCAAATTCTAACTACAAAAACAAGTTTTTAAAAGCTACTTTTTTTAGTTTTCAAATTTTGACTTGATTTTTTAAACCATTGTTAAAAAATAGATAACTAAGGAAAAAACTTGAAGGTGGAAGTAACGTCTATAGACTTAATTTTCAAAAACAAAAAAAAAAAAAACCAAATTGTTACCAAATTGTTACCAAACGGGACGTAAAAAATTTATAATAGGTCAATAAAGTTTTAAAAAAAAGTCTAATAATATGTCCTTGATTTTATACAATTGTATCTATTTGGTCCCTAAATTTTAAAAGATGTCCAACTGATCCTTGAACTTTCATTTTTGTGTCAAATAGATCCTTGACCTATTAAAAAAAAAAAAAAAATTCATGGACCTACTAAACATTAGACAGAAAATTTGAATTCTTATTAAATTTAAAATTCAATTTTATATCTAATGTATCATTTAATTTAAAAAAAATCCGAAATACGTAAATGACACAAAGAAAGCAAACTGAAATTTCAACCATCTATCAAATGTATTAAACTTCAAGAATCTTTGAGACAAAATTTAAAGTTGACAGGTTATATTATAGGCATGTTTCAGAAAAGTAATTTGATTTTTTTTTTATATATTTTAGTAGTATGCTAAAATTCAATACATTAATGTAAAGGGAATTGTGGAAGAGAAAAAGGCAGATTCATTAATGTTCCATTCTATATGCCATCACTGGAATGTATCAACCTCACTATCTCCTTAAATAAAATCAAACGATCCAAAGTTGCTACAAATTAAATATGCCATGTAATTCAATCATGGAAAGGTTGAATACAAGGCAAATATTGAATTATCGTAATAAAATAATCTCTAACTTTGTATTTCTCTACATGAAATTAAATGGTTTTATTTCGGATTTGTATTTACTATCATACTAAAGTTGTTACTATTTGTTTATTTTTTGTTTTGTTCTCTGTCATGTGAGTTATGGTATATGAAAATAATAGGAAAGTACCTATCACACGTAAAGAATGTCACAAACTATGTCATGGCAATTACAAGAATATTCAACAAACAAAAATACCAAATAAAAATAACACCAAAGATTGTTAACCAAGTTTGGTGATATCATACATGTGGGGGGCAGTGTGCTCATTAAAATATAACTTTATTAATATAACTGATAAGCAATTACAACATAGTACTTATGTGTATTGCAACTCAAATATAGTGACCTTTGTTAGTTTAACAACTCCACCATCTACCTAGGTTCCCCCTAGATGTGAGACACTCTCTCTAGAATACTTAGGCTCCCCCTAACCAAAGATATCAATGAAAAATGTCTTAGTAGACTCCTTCTCACTAGCACTCTTGTAGGAACCTATGAAGGCTCTGAGTTAAAACGTAGAACATCTCAATTTTCATTATTTCACCGAAACAAAAATTATAGAACAAATTGTGCATTCAAAAGGTAATTTACAACATGCTATTGTAAAAGAACAGAGAGAATTAAGGTTAAGAAAACATTAACCTTGAAGAACAATTTTCTTCTTCCCAAATCCTCTTCTCCATAATAGTTAAGATCAAAATACGAACGGTCCAAAATAGCCACCATCAAAACATCTTCCTCCGTATTCTTTATAGATATGAGAATCTTGAAGGAGGTGTGAGCTCTTAGGTGTTTGGAAGAGAGGGAGGAACTGAGAGGAAAGATTAAGTTCTGGGGAAAAACAATTTTGTGTCTTACGGAGAGAAAAGGAATTGATTATTATTTTTCTCAAGATCTTCTGTGAAGAAGAAGACACCCTCCCACACTGAAAACCAACCAATCATACGTAGTGAGTTGAGAGAAAGATCAGGGGAGGGAAGTTATTTCCCTTCCTAAAAAAATTTAAAAATTAAAATTAAAATAACTAATTAATTAATTAATCTCTCTCAATAATGCATGATATTTAATATAAATTTCATTTATATTAAATTAAATTATATGAACGCAATTCATATAATTAATATTTGAATCATATTCAAATATTTATTTCCTCTCAAATAAACGTTATATTATAATGTATCAAATACATTATAATAATTATATCAAATATATTAAATAACATTAATTATATCACATATAATTAATTCTCTCAATTAATTTGAACAATTCAATTTAATCCAATATTGATTCTCATTTAATCCCTATTGAGCTACAGAGGGGACCTCATGGACCTGTAGATTGAAGCTTCAAAGGTACTTGAATAATTAATTATCATACACCCTCCCAGATTACCCTCTCAACCTGGAAGAAGGTATGACCTGCAACAGTTATCAACCCTTTTGTCGGTACTTACTACCTATTAACCTGCTTAACCTACTTAGAAATCTTGATAACAACAAACATGTTTATATAACATTCAACAACCAACAATCACAAACCAACTGGGTTTCACAGTTGGTTATGGCCATCCTAGTGAAGTAAAGTCTCTGTCATGAATGACATTATATAACGAGACTAAAATAATTCATGGTCCGATCTTATACAAACTTCTTTGTATAGGACGCACCCGCTCGCATGTCTCCACATGAATGATCAAGATCAAACCATCTGTAGCAAGTCACAACACTTGTAACTATTCTACAAAGTGGGCCACATCCATAGCGTTACCAGGATAAGGTTTCTTCACATCGCCTAATGCATGAAGTTAAACGATCGTTTAACTACTGAAGCTCAATGACGAAAAGAACAGAGGCTGATTTTTTGGAACTGCAACTCGGCCTTTTCGCTTGTTTCTTCGATTTACAACCTAATTTCAACCCTAATGACTCTAAATAAATTACAGACTCTTGAAAATACATTAAAACTCATCAAGAAAGAGCCAATTACAATTTAAATAGAAAAACAAAGCGAATATAAAAGCCAAAACTGAACGAACCATATCAGTATAGAAGTTTCATAATTCTCATATAAAACACCCACTAAACCAAAAATTAAACCGAATTGAATGCTTATAGATGCTCTGATACCAGTTGTTGGAAGGTACCAATGTATAGCGTAAGAAACTAGGATCCATAAGCACTCTAATTCATTAATTTTGGTATAAAAGAAAACATACTTCAATAGAAATAAATGGGTTTCATGACACACCTTTAAAGAACATCCTCTAAGCTTTGATTCAGCTGCAAATCTCCACAGAATCTTGTTGTAGACCACCCCAAGATCTTCCCTATTATCCTCTTAGAGCTCAAGATTGAGTAGTGGGACTCAAAATAAGCTAGAATTAAGGGAATTTGGAGAAGCTCACAATAGCAACCAAGTAGAAGAACAACCTTCTTCTCTCAAAATTTTCTAAAAAATTTTGTTCGATTACCATCACTTCAAAACACTCCAATTTCTTCAATATATTGCAGACATTCATGCAATGAAATTTGCTGCATGAGATGTAGCTCGTGCTTGGAGTTTGTGAAGAGTTAAGTGGGTTGTTGGTGAGCTAGGTGTAACGACCTGAGTTCAAGAGGGATACATGAATGAACTGGTATCACATCTGCACGAGAGGGATCCTGAGGACATGAAAGTAAGGTTAAGAAAGGCTTAAAAGAATTGAAAGTTACTGCCTATACCAACGAAGGAAAAAACAATTTTCCAATTTTTGTGTTTTTCTTTTTCTTTTTCAATTTTATCTAAATTGATTTCATAATCAATTTTATTTAATAAAACTGAAAATATTATTAATTTTACAAAATTAATTTTATAAATTAATTTTCTTTAATAAAATTAATAAATAATTATTTAAACAATTTAAATAATTCTAATTAATAATATCAAATATTAAATTAATTTTTTTACATAATTCCATCTTCAAATATTTAAATCATATTTAAATATTATCTCTCTAAATTCATTTAATTCTAATTTGAACACTTCAAATTAATTTATCACGCTATTTTAGAGCTTATCTATTTACGAGCTTGTAGGGGAACTTCGCGGACCTACAGATCATGGGCTCCAACGATCTGAGATTAATCGGTTAAACTCATTAGACCAATCTAACCCCTATTCGTTAACTAATGGGTGATTCTACTAAAGCCTATAACTAAACTCCCCTCACTGTAGATATATTATGTCCACTCGATATAACCATGATTAGTAAATTAACCCTTCACAGATTGCTCGTAATAACGGCTGGGTCGAATCTCTGTTTTACGCCCGAAATTACCTCTTGTTCCTTAAGTTCCACTAATCCCCTAATAAACAATTGATTTGTGATCCAATCAACAAATTGAATCCCTCTCAAGCCAATGAGAAGATGATGCCTCTTGTTCAAGACCGAAAATCAGCACTTAAAGGGAACAACCTCTCTACTAACCCTAATCGGGTAGGAGTGAATTCCCATTTGCACCCTATGTTCCCAGCTATTCATCTGGTCTTATCCCCAAAATGGTAAGCTTATTGAGCAGAGGTAATTGGTCTACTCTCACCGTTTGCAGATCAAAGGATAATTCCGAACAAATAGGAGTTCATAGTTAGCTCAGGATTAAGAGTAAGTTACCTAGGTCATCGCTTTGAAATAGTCAGCTTAAACAGTAAAGAACGTTATAAAATAAGAGTGACTGGTTTCGTGGTTCGATTTTGTACAAAACTCATTTGCACAGTATACCCTCACTCCTCATGTCGCAACATAAATAAATTAGGACCACTTCGTTTGTAGCACTTTACAACTCTTTATAACAACTACAGAGTAGGTCGCATCCAATAGTGTTAACAAAATAAGGTACCCAACCTTATTCATATACTGTAGATCATTTTGACTTTTTACTCAAACCTGATCCACTTGGATGTCTCCACATAATGTTTAAGTACTCATATAATAGTCAAGGGACTTAGGTTTATTGGATTTCTAAAAACAATATATTCAACAACTTTATTGAATTCTTAGAATAAGTTCTTAATGTTTACAAACCATGAGTTTTAGGACATAAAACCCAACAAACTCCCACTTGGACTAAAACTCTAGTGGTAACTTATATATCCGATATATAAGACTAAGTTTCTGAGTTTTATAGAGAAATGCAATAAACTAGGGCATACCATACCTTTGGTATCTCATACCCGATATTTCTCCCACTTGCCCTAAGTTATTTATTAACCTCTGGTATGTCTAGTCTTACTAGATGATTCTTAAACACTTTAGACGAGAGAATCATTGTAAACATATTAGTGTACAATAGTCTTTTTATTAAACTATATGGGGAATGCATCTAATTCTCCATAATGGCCAGGAAGCACATTTTCCTCCCACTACATTGAGGTACTCTTAACTCTTTCATTAAGATGGTCTAACCTGCCTTAACAACTCTTGTTAACAGTTATATCTATAAATCTTAAAATTTTTATACTTCGATCTTTAGCTGTTTAAATATTTGAATATTTGCAAATGTCTTTTAACAATTTGTTTCTTAACAGAAGTTACTATGAGATAGAACAAATATATTTCCTGAAAATGAACATTTCATTCAAAAACAAAAATATGTACAAAAGGTTCATAACAGAATTTAACAAAAACAGGTAATTTACATCTTCATCAACCACTTCTCTTACTGGATGAGCTGAGCAAACAGTCTCTAGGATCTAAGCAGCCTATTTGTCTTTCTCTACTCTCTTCTCTAGAAGATATTTAGGACAATTTCTCTTTCAGTGCCCTAGTTCGTTGCAGTGGAAACATTTCCCTTTCTCTGCAGCGGGTTTCTTGCTTTTCTTGCCAGTAGGCTTCTTTTTCCCTTTCCCTTTGTCTTTCTTCGCTAGAATACTCTTAGTCTGCGAAGAGGAGGCAACTTCAGGCTTGGAGGAAATACCTCTCTTCTCAGCAGAAGCAACATTTACTTCTAGTACTGGTTCTAGACCCTTAGTTCTCAACATGGTTTGAAAATCATATAGCTCATTAAGTAGAGTTTGTCAAGTTGTATTCGATTTTATTCATCAAGGCATTGGTACAAAATTGCAGAAAACTCTTCAGAAGGGATTCTAGAATAAAGTGAACTTGACTTCTCTCATCCATCATAGCATCGTTCACTTTAGCCACATTAAAATGGACCATCATGTTCAGAACATGTTCACGAACATTAGTCCCCTCTTTCATGCGACTATTGTAAACGTATTTGATAGCATCATGCCTCTGGTGAAGGACGGCTGTCCAAACATCCTTCTTAAAGATTCTATATTCTCTTTGGCAGTACTCATATCCTCGTGTTTTTTTGTCAAGATGTCAGACAGGTTGGCGAGAATATACGCATGGGCTTTATCATTCGCCCTGATCTATCTATCAAATGCTTCCCGAACGGTTTGATTGAAATTTGAGCTAGGAATGGGAGGAAATTCCTCTGTTAAGACAAATCTAAAATTGTCTATCGTGAGTATTGTATTCAAATTCGATTTCCAGGTTACATAGTTGTCCCCAATCAGTTTGTCCGAAGCCAACAATTGTATAATAAAACTCGTCATTATGAAATTATAAACAAATTTTATAAGTGAATTGCTTTTAAATCCAATCAAGTTTTAGCAAAGTGATAATGTACCCATAATCATTATTTTTGCAACGATACTTAAGTGATTTAGAACAAATGCTTCCGTGAGGCAGTCAAGAATTCCTTCACAAAAGCAAGACAGTTCTTGGCCAAATACTATCTCTAAGATAACTCATATTCTGATAGTTATTTAGCTATCATTTTCGGTCAAGATCATTACTAACATTTAGTAAGACTTGTAAGTATCGACCGACCAGTTTCAGATCTTATAGAACAGTATGAGTATGCCTCCAAAATAGAAGACAATACCAAAGACGAAACCATAAGGCCCTATTCATTTTACTAAAGCCTAGGTTGTTCCGAATCCTATCTTACAACCCTCCGTAGGGATCGTCGTGGTTAATGACTAGCTAATGCCACATAAAAACGATAGCAGGCATAACATAACAATCTCACAGTTCAAACTAATGGAGAAGACCGTAGGACAATGTTGACATATTTCCTTCACCCACTTATTATGAAAAACTTCCCCCATTTACCTTGTTATTGACCGATGCAAACACTTTCCGTATGGAGCAGTCGAGATAAAATCAACAAGAAGCCGAGCATGGATCTCACGGTGTAAACTCTTGAGAACGTGAGAGCTAATAACTTTTATTCTCCCACTGAAGTGTTCTAAATGTTTGGGTATATTTATACTTAGATTCTTTTTGGCTAATAAAAATAACCCTAAGTATATGTGGTTTATCCAAGTATTATAAATGGATTTAAATCTACGATGTCTAGGAGAAAAACCGTTTTTATTACCTCACACTACTCACAAATGCTCTTAAAACCGGTTACCAACGCTCAATTATTTGACTATAATCCCCTAGGTAGGAGGTGTTCTGTAGACCGTCAACTTAAATACCCCCAGCCTTCGATAGGTTTATATACTGGTTGAGTTTGTAACCCTAGTTTTATAAGTTTAACGATCTATTTTAACTATTAAAACAAGTGGTTAACCTAAGTGAGCATGCAACTGTTCTTTGTTATGGATTTTAAACGTCTAACCCAATTTTATAACAGCTTACAACATTTTAGATATGTTAATCATCCACGACAAAGAACAAAGCATTCAATATCTAATATCACTATTATATTAAATAAAAGAAACCCTAACATGCATACCATATATTATAACATTTTAAAACATACTTTCAATGCATGTAGTATTGCTTCCTATGGTGGGATTTTAAATCTACATGGCATACTGTATGCCCATACAAGATTTATTTAATTATAACATACATCACATACATAAATAATTAAACATTAACTGATATGGCTTTGGTTTTGGCAAAACAAGCAAACAAAACCTAATTATTACAAAATAGCTTCTAAACCGCTCCCGGACCGCTCGAACCGCTCTAAAACGAACTCTTGTAGCTTGAATCAGACCCGACTCGTCTGAACCGAACCATCCAAGTATAAACCAGACCAGCCAAGAACTATTCAAAGCTGAATTAGACCGGACCACAAGAGAACTGGTCGAACCGGCTACTCTTGCCCATGTTCAACATCTTGCTAAGTCTCATCGTTTAGCAATGACAACCATCGTCTTGCATTTCTTTTGATTGTTTAGTATTTGTTTGATCGTTTAGTAAAGTGTAGTATTTTTCTTTTATTGCATAGTGTCATCGTCTAGTGTTGAAGGAAGCTACACGATCGCTTGGTGTCTAACACTATCGCCCAACTCCATCGTTTAGCATTGAAAATTTACTACACGATCGCTTAGCTCCATTGTCTAATGCATGAAGTGGATCTTTTAGCGCGCACAAAAGTTAAACAATCACTAAATGCCATCATATAGCATTAAACGCATCATCCAACTGCCGCACATAGGTAAGCGATCGTGTAGTGCTATCGCTTAGCAACTTGATGCATCACTTAGCTGGCGCATAGAGATAAACGATCGCGTTGTGTTATCGCTTAGCAACTCGACGTATTGCTTAGCTCCCGATCAAAGGTAAACGATCGTGGTAAGAGATTGCTCAGGGCTATCGTATAGCTCTTCATTGCATCGCTTAACTCCCACCCGAAGCTACCCGATCGTGTAATGCCATCGTATAGAAATACAATGCATCGCTTAACTCCAGCAGGTACACGATCGTCTAGCACACAACACCTCAACGATCAACGTGCAAAGCTATACGATCGCTTAGCTTTTCTTCGCATAGTCTAACGCATGAAGCTAAACGATCGTTTAGCTATTGAAGCTCAACGATGATAAGAACAGAGCCTTATTTTCTTGAACTACAACTTGACCTCTTCGCTCGTTTCTTCGATTTACAATCTAATTTCAACTCTAATGACTTCAGATAAATTATAGACTCTTGGAAACACATTAAAGCTCATCAAGCAAGAGCCAATTACAAATTTAAATAGATAAATAAAGCAAAAATAAAAGCCAAAACTGAAAGAACCCTATCGGTATAGCAGTTTCATAATTCTCATATAAAACACCCACCAAACAAAAACTAAACCAAATTGAATGCTGATAGATGCTCTGATACCAGTTATTGGAATGTACCAATGAGCAGCGGAAGAAACTAGGATCCAAAAGCACTCTAATTCATTAATTTTGGTATGAAAGAAAACATGTTTCAACAGAAATAAATGGGTTTCATGACATACCTTTGAAGAACATCCTTTAAGCTTTGATTCAGCTGCAAATCTCCACAGAATCTTGTTGTAGACCACACCAAGATCTTCCCTAATATCCTCTTGGAGCTCAAGATTGAGTAGTAGGACTCAAAATAAGCTAGAATTAAGGGAAGTTGGAGAAGCTCACAACAACAATCAAGTAGAAGAACAACATTCTTCTCTAAAATTTTTCTAAAAAATTTTGTTTGGTTGCCATCACTTCAAAACACTCTAATTTCTACAATATATTGTAGACATTCATGCATGTTGCATGAGATGCAGCTCGTTCTTGGAGTTATGAAGAGTTAATGTGGGTTGTTGGTAAGCTATTATAGAAGAAGACAAAGGAAAAAACAATTTTCCAATTTTTGTGTTTTTGTGTTTTTCTTTTTCTTTTTTAATTTTATCTAAATTGATTTTATAAATCAATTTTATTAAATAAAATTGAAAATATTATTAATTTTACAAAATTAATTTCATAAATTAATTTTCTTTAATAAAATTAATAAATAATTATTTAAACAATTTAAATAATTCTAATTAATTTACTATCAAATATTAAATTATATTTTTTACACAATTCCATCTTCAAATATTTAAATCATATTTAAATATTATTTCTCCAAATTTATTTAATTCTAATTTGAACACTTCAAATTAACCTATCACGCTATTCTAGAGTTTATCCATTTACGAGCTAGTAGGGGAACCTCGCGGACCTACAGATCATGGGCTCCAACGATCTGAGATTAATAGGCTAAACTCATTAGACCGATCTAACCCTCATTGGTTAACTAATGGGTGATTCTACTAAAGCCCATAGCTGAATTCCCCTCACTTTCGATATATTATGTCCAGTCGATATAACCATGATTAGTAAGTTAACCCCCTTCACAGGTTGCTCGTAATAAAGACTGGGTCGAATCTCTGTTATACCCCCGAAATTACCTCTTGTTTCTTAAGTTCCACTGATCCCCTAATGAACAATTGATTTGTGATTGAATCAACAAATTAAATCCCTTTCAGGCCAATGAGAGGATGAGGCCTCTTGTTTAAGACCCAGAATCAACACTTATAGGGAACAACCTCTTTACTAACCCTAATCGAGTAGAAGTGAATTCTCACTTGCACCCTATGTTCCCAGTTATTCATCTGGTCTTATCCCCAAAACGGCAAGCTTATTGAGCAGAGGCAATTGGTCTACTTTCACCATTTGTAGATCAAAGCATAATCCCAAATAAACAGAAGTTCATAGTTAGCTCAGGATTAAGGTTAAATTACCTAAGTCATCGCTTTGAAATAGTCACTCTGAAACAGTAAACAGCGTTATAAAGTAAGAGTGACTGGTTTCGTGGTCCAATCTTGCACAAAACTCATTTGCACACGATACTCCCACTCCTCATGTCCCAACATGAACAAATTATGATCACTTCGTTTGTAGCACTTTACAACTCTTTGTAACAACTACAGAGTAGGCCGCATCCGTGTTACCAGAATAAAGTACCCAACCTTATTCATATACTGTAGATCATTTTGACTATTTACTCGAACCTGATCGACTTGTATGTCTCCATATAAAGTTCAAGTACTCATATAATAGTCAAGGGACTTAGGTTTATTGGATTTCTAAAAACAATATATTCAACAACAACTGTATTGAATTCTCAGAATAAGTTCTTAATGTTTACAAACCACGAGTTTTAGGACATAAAACCCAACAAAAGAAACTGGGTCAGTTCGAATTACAACACATGATGAAATAATCATAATTCTTATAAATGTAAGGTATGTTCCAGAACTCAAACGAAATCTAACTTTTCTGGGTGAATTAGATAGAGTAGGTTATTTCTATAAATCTGAGAATGGAGTTTTGAAGGTTATCAAGGGTTCTTTGATTAAGCTGAAGAGGACCTTGAGGAATGACCTGTATGTGTTAGAGGGTATTGCAGTTTCAGGTAGTGCTGCTATTGCATCTGGGAAAGAAACAGATACATCTATGTTATGGCATAAAAGATTAGCTCATGTGAGTGAAAGAAGTCTTCAAGCCCTTTCACAACAATGTTTTCTTGGAGGAGTTAAAGACATTGAACTCCCATTTTGTGAACATTGCATAATGGAAAAGTCTACCAGAGTGAAGTTTAGGAAAGGAAAGCATTCTACCAAAGGAATTTTAGATTATGTTCATTCAAATTTGTGGGGTCCTACAAAGGTACCTTCTATAGGAGGTTCAAGATACTTCATGTTGATCATCGATGATTTTTCAAGGAAGGTGTGGATGTATCCACTGAAACAGAAGGATAAAGCTTTTGGGAAATTTCTTGAATGGAAAAACTAGGTTGAGAACCAAACAGGCAGGAAGGTAAAGTATTTGAGGATAGACAACGGTTTATAATTTTTTTTATCACAAATTTGATAAATTTTGCAAATCTGAGGGGATTATGAGGTATTTCACTGTTACGTACACTCCACAGAAGAATGATTTAGCTGAGAGGTTTAACAGAATAATTATGGAATGTACAAGATGTCTCTTGAAAAAATGCTTCACTACCCTTGAAGTTTTGGGAGGAAGCTGCCCAAACGGGCTGTTATTTCATTAATAGAAGTCCGTCTTCCACTTTAGGCCTAAAGACTTCTCAGGAGATATGGACAGGAAAAGCTCCAGGTCTAGATCATCCCAGAGTGTTTGGATGTTCAACTTATGCTCATGTTAAGGAAGGGAACTTGAATAAGAGGGTACTGAAATGTATGTTTATTGGCTATCCTCAGGGTGTTAAAGAATATAAACTTTGGTGCTTGGAAGAGGGCAGAAATAAATGTATTATCAGCAGAGATGTGATCTTTAATGAAGCAGAGATGCCATTTTGTGTCAAAGAGCAGCAGAAATAGCAGTCAATTGTTCAGGTTGAGGCAGCGGTTAGAATCAATTCTAAAACCCGATCATCAGTTAGTTCATGCGAATCCATTGATAAGTCATCTAGTTCTGATGGTAGACAGCCTCAACTGTAAAGGACTTTGATTGATGAGGGAGCTTTCGGTGAAGAAAATTCCATTAGCAGTGACCTATAGAACTGTCAGCTTACTCGTGATAGGTCTCAACGAGTGAGACAAGCTTCTACGAGGTATGGTTATGCTGATTTAGTTACTTATGCTCTTACTTAAGCAGCTGACAGTATTGAAGCAGAACCTCTTACTTTTGAGGAGGCAATTGTATCTGATTCGAAGGACCAATGGAATGATGCCATGGAAGCAAAGTTGTTCTCGATGTAGAAGAATCAAACAGTTATTGGTTTTGAAGCCTCCTAATCAGAAGCTCATTCAGTCAAAATCGATTTATAAAATCAAGTCAAGTACAGGAGGTGATAGTAAGCCTAGGTATAAGGCTAGACTTGTAGCCAAGGGCTACACTCAGAAGGATAGAGTTGACTTTAATGAGATTTTCTCTCCGGTGGTGAGGCATTCGTCCATTCGATTAATTTTATCTATTGTTGTTCACTTTGATATATTTGTTGAACTGATGGACATCATCACAACTTTCCTTCATGGAAATTTGGAGGAAGTGATCTACATGGCTCAACCTAAGGGCTATGAGGTGAAAGGAAAGGAAGACATGGTTTGTTGTCTTCACAAATCCATCTATGGACTGAAGCAATCGCCGAGACAGTGGTATATCAGGTTTGGCAACTTTATTTTGAAGTAGGGTTTCACAAGAGCTCATATGATGCCTGCGTGTACTGGAAACTATATCAGAAAGGTACATATATTTATATACTTCTGTATGTAGATGATATGATCTTAATGTCTAAGGATTATTCTGAAATTTGTAATCTCAAGAAACAGTTGAGTAGTGAATTTGAGATGAAAGATTTAGGTGAATTGAAGAGGATCTTAGTCATGGATGTGCAAAAGATAAGGAGAAAGGTTTGTAAACCATTTCGCAGGAGTGCATAAACTGATTGAGAAGTATAATATATCTAGTCGTAAGGTAGTTTCGACACCCTTAGCATCTCATTTTAGGCTTTCTTCGTCCTAGTATCTTGTCACTGAACAACAAAGGTTAGAGATGTCTAATATTCCCTATTGTAATGTTGTTGGAAGTATTATGTATTTGATGATTTGTACTATGCCTGACTTGAGAGATGCTATGAGTATGATAAGTAGGTTTATGTCAAATCTAGGGAATGAGCATTGAAATGAAGTTAAATGGGTGCTTCTATATTTGAAAGGTAGTGCTAGTGTATCGTTGTGTTTTAGCAGGGATTGTGATAAATTAACACTATTGGAAGGCTTCATAGATGAAGATTATGCTGCAGACCTTCACAAAAGAAGGTATCTATCAGGTCACATTTTTCATTTGTTTGGTAATATGGCAGTTGGAAGGTTGCTCTACAGTCAGTTGTTGCTTTGTCTAATACTAAGTCAGAGTATATTTTAGTGGGTGAAGTTGTGAAATAGGTAATGTGGTTGAAAAGGATAGTTGGTGAGTTGTTCTCGCAGGAGCTCATTCCTATCGTCCGTTGTGATAGCCAGATCATCTTATGAAGAATCCATCTTATCACGAATTGTCTAAGTATATCAATGTCAAATTTCATTTTATCAGAGAAGTTGTAGCCCAAAAAGATGTGGAACTGGTCAAGGTTCATATAGTTGAGAATTTGTCAGATATGTTAACCAAGGTTCTTCCAGCCCATAGGTCTGTTAGATGGGCTAAATATTAAATCTGGATGATAGAGAGATTGGAGAATTAACTTGGTACTTAAATATTCTTGTTATGAGGGAGATTTGTAGAAAATAACAAGGAAACCCATCTTATTCTTTAGGGCTGAAGAAAATCGTGAAACACTTTTGGGTGGACAGGGAAAGTAGCCGACTTGAGAGATACATACCGTGATAAAGAGAGAGGCGTCCGATGAGAGAGACAGTCGTTAGTGGCAGATTTTAGGCTGCGTGGGTTCTCGCCGGTCAGGACGCCCGACGGTGGGCCGCAATTCTAACATTGGTTTTTCGTCTGTCTGGCGTTGATGGCAAGGATCGATAGTAGTTTTCATCTATCTTCGTCCGATAGTTTTGTCAAGTCATCCGTCTCGCAGTGGTTTTGGATTGGTGTGGGTGTTCGCAGGTAATCCGTGTCAGGGGAAACATGGGTCTGCAGGCAGTGCGTCGGTTAGAGGTGGGCTACAGTGCGCTTGACGTGGGTTGGTTTTTCAACGTGTTATTCTCGGTTTCAAAGGTGTGTAGATCTCTTGGTATCAGTGGATATCTAAATTACAGATTGGTGATTATTATTGATTATCTGTAATTGTAAAGTTCTTATTGCTCGTAATAAAATTGATTCAAGTTGGTTCTCAAAGTGGATGTAGACCAAATTGGTCGAACCACTATATATCTTGGTGTTCGTTCTTTATTGCTTTTGATTTATTCTGTTAATTGTTTGTGCATTCTATTTGGCCATCTAAGTTAGGCTCAAAACTCTCATAAGTGGTATTAGAGCTCCATTCAATCCAAAAAGGGTGTGTGGTAGTGTACTGACATATTCTTTGTTCACACCCGCGAACAGAGATATAGGTCACGAAGGCGATCTGATAGGCACAAACTGATATGAGAGGAAGGATACTGATGAACATAGCTGATTTGGTACCAGCGGCAGATTTATGGTAGTTCACAATCGGATCTAGACGATTGGAAGGGAGGCGGTGCAGATCAACATAGACCTGAGAATCTGGAATCGCACACGGCGAAGTTTTGCGATAGAGGCTTGCCGAAGAGAGAGGAATCGGAGGAAGGATTCAAAAGTGGAAGGTGAAGAAGGACCCGAGCTTATTTAGATGAATGAGTTATATATAAACTATCCAACTCTAATGACGCCTCATATTATCTTATTTTCTCTTGAATAATAAAATTGATCTCTTCCTCTATACGTCCTCTAACTCTTTGACATACTCTTTCATTTGAATGAATGCATTGCTATTGGCATCCCGGTATGAGGAGGGTGTTAAAGAGGTGTCAACGTAGTTAAAATATCTTGATGCAACCCCTAATCTTACTATCTTTAATTTAGTATCTTGTTCAAAGAAAAAATTGATCTCTTCCTCTATCCGTTAATATAACTAACACACCGCTAGTTAACCATATAAATCTTTATGTCAATTTGATGACTATTTACTTACTTTCTTTGAATATCAAAGGGTTTAAAATATAATCTTGCCTTTTGGTTCCTGTTGTTTATACGTTTGTCATTCCACTTCCGATAGGTAAGTCTGGTTGAATAGTTTTGTTTTACTATTTTTGGACAAACATGCCATAAATATATTAATTTTATATATGTTAGGTTGTTGTTGTGACAATGATGTATTTATTATTATTATTTTATATTTTTTTTTCCTTTCTTCCCCTCTTCTCTCCCCCACTTTGTCAAATATATTTTTGTCTCATCGACTCAATTAGAAAATATAAAGTCAATATTATTAATGTCATGTCATTTTGAAAATAATTCGAAAAGATTTCCAATCAACCCTACGTATCACAAAAAATACCAAAAGTGTGGAATGAGATTCTGACGCTAAATTGTGGAGTTTGAAAACTTTGATGCCATGTGATAATCATTTCGATTCGATTTGATAATCATTTTATTTTTTAAAATTAAACTTTAAACACTAATTTTTCTTTAATCTATTCCTTTATTATTTACTTTTCACCCATGATTTAAATAACCAAGTCAAATTTTGAGAACTAAAAAAAATAACGTTCAAAAAGTTATTTTTATTTTTGGAATTTGACTAAGAATTCAGTCAATCTACTCAAGTAAGATGGAAAAGTTGTAAGAAATGTTGATGGAATATGCTTAATTTTCAAAAAAAAACAAAAAAAACAAATAACTAGTTGGTTACCAAACGAGACCTTCATTTTTTGTTTTTTGTTTTCGATTTTTTGTTTTAAAAAATTAAATCTATTTTCTCTCTATTTCTTACAATGATTTGCATATTTGTTGTGTACAATGGTTAAATTCTCAGCCAAATTTAAAAAACAATAACAAGTTTTTCAAATATACTTTTTTTAGTTTTCAATTTTTTACTCATTTTTAAATCATTTGTAAAAATAGATAACAAATGGAGAAATTTGGATGTCAAAATAGTGTCTGTAGACTTCATTTTAAAAAAAAAAAAAAAAACAATTAAATAATTGTCAAACGGGACATTAATGATCCAAATGCAACAAAATTTAAACGATCAAAACTGTTTTTTTCTTCTTAAGGTTAGCATGAGATTGTTATAACTTTCAAAATAATTCTTGCCATCAATTATGAAACAAAAATAGTGTTTGATAAATTTTAATTTAACTAAAAAAACCGAAGTGTTTGATAAAATTAATACGAAATTGTTATAGAAACTTGAAAAGTGAATAGGCGTAAAAGAAAAAATGTATTTTGAAGGAAGTTGAATTCAAAAGGTGGTAAGCACAAACGCAATCACAAATGGACCTCATTCTGAAACCCTCTTAGTTCTATACAATCATATTTGTACTATATTTTATATCTTTTTTTTAGATGTACATTAGTATATACTATGGTAAAGTTATATTGAACATTACAGGTTCCTATGGGGATAGAGCATACAAAGGAAACATTTACATCAAAAGATTTTTCAATATTTTTAAAGTGTCGAGTTGAGGAATTGGTAATGGGTGGACATATGATCTTAACATTAGTTAGAAGAATAAGTGAAGATCCATCAAAATCTAGAGCTAATTATATTTGGGGGCTTTTAGCTTTAGCTCTCAATACCATAGTTTCACTACAAGAATTTTAGGCTTTAATATCGGTTGGAAAAAGTGAAATCGGATGTATAATGTCGGTTTTGTTTTTTTTTAAAAAAAGAGGATCTTTAATGTCGATTTAAAACCAACATTGTAGGGGTACTTAAACCGACATTAAAGACCCGCGTGTCTCCAAATCTGTCGTTCGTCGGATCTGCTATTCGTTTCGTTCACGTGTCTCTAGATCTGCCGCTGTCCTTCGTGTGTCTCCAGATCTTCCGCCGTCGTTTGCTAGATCTACCGTCGTCGTCGTTTGCCATTCGTTCCGTCGTCATTCGTCATTCGTTTTACCACCATTCATCGTTCGTTCCATCATCGTTCGTCGTTCGTTCTGCTGCCGGATCACGTGCGTTCGCCTAGCCATCAAACTCTTTTCGTTTGCGGTTCTATCTGGGTTTCCGTCACCATCTTCGTTAGTCATCTACAGGTTTTTGTCCACTGTGCTACCGTCACCATTATGTTTCGTATGCTCTTCTTCCCTTATTGGGAGGTCCAAGCAACCGTATTCATGTCCTTCTTCATTTGAGATCTTCTCGTTTGATCCCAAAACCACTTCTCTTTCATCATCTCCTCTAGTTTGATCCTTTCCTTTGTCTTTATTGCTCTCCTTCTTCTGTTTCTGTTTCACTAATAATTGCGTAACTAAGGATAATTGAAAGTAGGTAGTAGGGGTTTTCAATTTTGTTTCTTGACCTAATTTTTTTGTTTGTAGATTGAATTTGCGTTTGAAGAATGCGATGGCGATCTTGTTAGTGTGTTGTTCATCTTAGTGGAAATGAAATTTTCTGTTCTACTACTCAAGGTGGATACAAGTAAGTTCAATTTTTAGGTATAAACATTTGACTCTATATATTTCGTGTATCTTGATTGGTAAACTATGATTTTTTTTTCGTATAGAAAACGCCATGCAAGTTCCTTGATAATGTACTTGCTAAATTTGATTGTGCAAATTAACTATTTGATTGTGGTTTTTTATAATGTTTTGTTCAAAATTCTATATCGTATATTGTATCTAGTTTTTAGATGGTGCTAAGCTCAAAGCTCTAGTCACTTATACAAAGTTAAAGAATCTTTTGTTGTTCCGTTTCTTGTTTTCCACCATTTTTGCTTATACTACTTGTTCATTTACAGGTATTATGATTGTTTCGCCGCTAGGATGTATTGTCCTGAGTCTTGTTCTTGTCAAATGTGCTTTAGCAACCCTGAGGATGTAAATATTGTTTTCCAGACCTTTCTATAATAATAGTTTTTCTATGTATTTTTCCTTCATGTCCAAGAAAGCACTCCATATTTCATCTATTATTCTTGTTGGTTCTTGAATATATGTATTGGAAAAGTTTTATAGGGGAACGAGAATAATCAAAATGCTTGACATTTTAAGCCTCTATTTTGTTTGTTTGTTTGTTGAGAGGGAGAATGCTTTGGCATTATAAGAATTTAAAAGAATTGTGTCTGTTTCAAGAAAACTCCTACTTCCTTAGTTTCCTATAAGTATAGGTTTAGTTCATATTGATTGAAGTTGCCTCACATTAGGTATACTCCTTAGTTATACTACTATTTATTTATAGTTTAGATTTGATTCAAGGTGCTTGAGTTTGTGGGTTGCACTATGGTAGTTTGTGGTTTATTCATGCACTAAGGCAGTTTTTGTGACAACTTTTGAGATTTGAAATACATTGTGAGCTAAATTTTCTTATTGATGTATGCATTCTTGAATATTCATTTTTTTTGGGAATTCTGATAGTTCTGTTGAGAACAAGTGGTTGTCAAATATTTTTAGGAGTGTGTTTCTTTGAACAGGTTCAAGGTAAATCTTGTGTTTTATTGTGGTAGCATCGTTATGCTGTCGAAAATTTTCCATCGTCTTCGTATTTCATATCTAGTTAACCAAGCTTCTCTTCTTCAAGATCTTGAAAAAGAAGATTCTCTCATTTATTCAACTATTGAGTTTTCTTGTTTTGCAGGTGCAACAAAGGAGTAAAGATTTGGTATCACAACCTCTTTATGCTTTTTCTTGGGGAACTCTAGATTCAACACATTCACTACAAGAATTTTGCCTTGAATGTACCATTTATATACATTCCCAATAAATACGGTTAGTTGAATATGAATTCTGATCACATTTTCACTTTCAATCATTTGTCTTAAACCTTTTTTGTTTGTGATCCTTTGAACAGCAGTGGTCAGACAAAAATGCCTATAACCAGACACTGCTAAAGCTGGGGGGGGGGGGGGCTGTTCAAGAAGAATTATGAAGGGATTCATACTTATCAAGTGGAGAGGGACAGTAAACTCATAATGTTTGTATTACTTGTAATTTGTGTTTTCAATGGGTTGGATTATTGTATGGCCTTTTAAATTATAATTTTATAGCAGAATTTGCGAATTAAATATAATAGAATTGCAATCCATACGTAAATAATATGTCATAGCCACAGTGTTCGATGATGATGTGTCATGTTATACTTTTTAACTAAAAAAATGGATTTGGCAGGAATTTAAAAAAACGGACAATAATTGATAAAACAAATAGATTCTGGGCTTCAATGTCGATTTAAAGGGCTTCATTTGATTCTTAGGCTTCAATTGCAACCGACATTAAAGGGCTTTAATGTCGGTTGCAACTGACATTAAAGACAGTGTTATTAAACCTTTAATGTTGGTTTAAAACTGATATTAAAGACAACCGACATTAAAGGGTTTTAATAACACTATCTTTAATGTTGGTTGTCAACCGACATTAAGGCCCAAAATTCTTCTAGTGTTTCTAACTAAATCATGTTTTAAAACTTCTTTTCAAAGTACTAGCATGCGTTAATTAAAACATGCTTCATAGCTTCATTAACTAGCATGCGTTAGAAACATAAATACATGTGTTTGCTTAGAAATTTCTTGTCAAATAACTAACATGAGAATAAACTTCCATTTGAAACATGAATTTCTAAAAGCATTATAAAACACTTAGTCACTCATGGTTTTTGGGCAATTCCTTTAAGGTTGATAAGCTTCCCCTATTGATGTCAATACCGTGGACAAGACAATAAACTCATTTCCTCCTTGACATTTAAGTCTCCAACGCCAACCTCCCTATGCGTTGAGAAATGAATTTTCCTTTAGGTGTCAAGCTTACTATGCAACAGTCCAACACAACATCAACGCACACCATGCATCAATCGCATGTCCTAGGTGCTTCACCTACTGCACATCAACGCCTAAGCCTTCCCTTGGGCGTTCAAGACACCTATGATCATCTACATAGTCCCCCGCATGGATCAACGCACGCTGACACTTGCTACTGTCTATGTACTTGCGTCCAACTTCAAGTTGTCTACTTGTTCAACTCAAGCAGCTGCCTGCTTGTTCGAAGAATTCTAGATTCAACTTACTCTTTAAATAACTCATTTTCTAGGACTTTTCATAAGAAATTTTCTTTCTACAAACTTGTTCAAAATTATCCTAAAATACATACCTTAAAATTTAAGCTTTGAATTCCTTGTTGTTTGGCCAAAAATTTCAAATCTTCAACACTGGTTCTGAATTACCTAAGAGCTCGACCTTCTTGCAGTTTCTTCAAGATCTAGCACGTTCTCTTTGAAGTTTTTCCCTCGGCAACCCTACCTCAACAAATAAACTCTTACAGCTTTTAGGTGGCTTTAAAATCACCCTGATAGCACAAATAATTTGCTCAAAACATGCTTTTAAAATAAGCCTTCCTTTTATACTTGAGATTGCTAGCCATGCATTGCTTATTAAGCTGCCACTTCAACCTCTAAGTAGGAGTAAATCACAAAATTAGGATAGGTGGCCCCCTTAAACGGTGATTTATGTTGATTTCCTTCCCTTTGCTATCAATGCAAGTCCTTGTCTTCAACTAACTTCAAGGCATAACAGCCCCAACAACGTATGCTATCCAATTGACGCATGTCTTAGAACCAACGCTTGAACCAGCACACATTCCTTTGGCCGCATGCCTTAAGGCCATCGCTAACCTAAGCCCAACACCTAGCTCAAGGTTGTTCCCTTGGCTTCCCTAGCTTAAAATTCCATTGCCTAGCATAGACAGCACATCCTTGCCATCGCTTGGCTCCTTGGTCGCATATTCTCTCGACCAACGCATGGCTTCAGCCTTAACGTAAAGCTTCTTAGGCAGCATCATCGCCTCGCCTACATGCCTTGCCTTCCCGTTCACATACCTACTACTCAACGCATGCTCTGGCGTATTGATAACTTGTAGAAATACAAGTTATTTATATCGTTTTATTTAGATTATGCGGCAAAAAGAAGGAAAAACTACATCAACAGTATAGAAATTGGCTTAGAAATACGAAAATTGTAAAGTGTTGTGAACACACCCACTAACCCCATTGCGATGGTGAAATAGAATGGCGAAGTCTTTGTTTTGCAGAAAAAAGGTCATTGCATGCGTTAATTGCTCGAGGACAAAATGAACAACACATCCACACAGCATGCAGCAATCAATCAAGAACGAAAAAGATCAACGCAATTGTAGCGCATGCGACGATCAATCATGGATTCAAGTGATCAACGCATTTCCACCGCATGCAGTAATTCAAAAAAACTACACCGCATGCGGTGATCGATCGAAGATGTGAAGAGCAACGCATTCGAAGGACTTCTGACGTGTACAACTTTCTGTTGTACGATTCCGACAGATTGATCGTGGAGCAGAGCGGACATTTCCATTACGCCATGGCAGGAATTATCAGAATTAGAAAGTGGGACCACTAATACAGAGAGCCAAGGTCTATAAATAGCTTCCTCGAATTCATTGTTTTGGAGGCTGGTCTGAAGAGACAATACAGAGAAAATCCGGGAGAACGATGAGACAAGGCTGAAAGGTGAGTCTCTGAGCAAGAAATTCTTTCCATTCTCGAAGAAGAAGCTCTGTGCAAAAGATCACTTCTACCTGGAAAGCAAGCTTGAGAGGGAAGCTTTCCACTTCATTTCATCCACATGTCGGCAAGCACAACGTCTCCGATTGGGATCTGTATCAAGATATTGACATTCTTTCCATATTTTTTTTTCAATTATTTCATTCATCTACTGTGTTCATCTTTCTTTAATCTTTCATTCACGATATGTATCAAACGCTGATCGCTAGATTTAAATATCATTATCGTAATCATTATCAACTCTCTGTTCTTTTCCACACATTTATCATCCATTTTCTTCATCATGTATCATTAATCCCCTGGGAAAAGGGGAAGGATTAAGTAAGTGAGTTAATCTTTGTTAAGGTAATCAGCTAAGTTTAGCTAAAGCATGCTCGACGACATCTTCACCTGTTACAGCAGAAGTGAAGATATTATTCCGCCTATCGAGAGAAGGTTGGAAGAATGCTATACTAAAGCGAGAAGTATTTCCAGAGATGGAAACAATCTTGCATTCAATACGTTCATCCCTATTTCACCATAAACATACGGGAACGCGGCCGATCACTGAAAGGTGTAAGCCAAGGGAAAGCGAAAATAGTTGCATCCTTAACGAGATTGACGAACTTGCGATATCTTTTCCCTCAACTCATTCTTTTTCTGATTCATTCATAAGACTTGCCACCACATTCATTAGATTCTTTTGCACAACTTCACAGCCAGTCCTCACCCTGTATCATTAATAGTTTAGACATTTATTTTATCAACGCAATTTACTTTTCATCGCAATTTACATTTCTGTGAAACCAAATTCTTTATTCTTTATGATAAACCGGTCGCATTTACCACATTAGTATCACATCTAAACAACAACAATCCCCGTGTTCGACCTCAGGTCAATCTAAGAAACTTACATTGGAATTATACTTGGTTCCAGCGCAAGAAAAGTTGTGACACACACTACATCATCGCATACTACGAAGCATATTATCATCATCACATACACTTGGAACGTAGTATCGCAACAATATCTTTATCGTAAACACTTAAGCGCATAGAGCATCATTATTTTCATTCATTAGCGCATAATAAAATATATTGATAAAAAGATAAAGATACATAAATCTCGTTTATCAAGTTTTTGGCACCGTTGCCAGGGACAAGAACTTGAATCATTCATTCATCAGTATGCATAAGCAATATAGAAAATTATAAATTTTTAAATGTTATCAAGTTTTTGGCGCCAGACTTAGCCGAGGTCAAGATGGTTCGGGGTTCAGGCGCATCGAGCTTTGCCGGGGATTGGTAACGTTTATTGTTGAATAGTTTTGTGGTATTTTGCAGGATAGATCTCTGCTGTACTGTCTATTTATCGCGTAGAGCAAGCTGACGATTTATGAGTACTGGGATTGATCCAAAATTCGAAGCCAACCCAGAGATCGAGCGTACTTTTCGCGCAAGAGCACGCCAAAACCGAATTAGGCGAAGGAGAAACATAGCGAATAGTAATCATAGGCCTGAAGGGAATCAAGGGGTTAATCGATCAACGCAAGACCTTGTTTTTCTTGCTATCGACCGCAACATCTCGATGAGGAAGTATGTGGCGCCGAATCTATATGACTTATTGCCCGAAAATTCAAGACCTATGGTTGAGGAGAATGCACACTTTGAGATCAAGTCGGTCATGCTTCAAATGATCCAAAATGCGGGGTAATTTGGAGGTATGCAAGGTGAAGACCCGCACGCACATTTGACCAGCTTCGTGGAAATGTGCAACACTTTCTCCATTCCTGGCATTACTCTTGAGGGAATTAGATTATATCTCTTCCCGTACACACTGAGGGATGAGGCAAAGAGGTGGGCTCATTCACTAGAGCCAAATGAAATTACTTCATGGAACCAGTTGGTAGAGTGGTTCATGAAGAAATTCTTCCCACCAACTGTCAACGTAAGAAGATGGAGGAATGTGTTGAATTTTGAGCAGATGGAAAATGAGACTCTCAACACTTTTGGGTGCAATTCAGAAGATTGGTAAAGAACTGTTTGTATATCGGGATTTCAATTGCATTATGATGGAGACCTTTTACAACAGCCTAGACCGATCAACTCAAGCTGTTGTTGATACCTCCGCGGCAGGAGGATTTATGGACAAGACCTATATTGAAGCTAAATTCATCTTGGATCGCATTTTGCGAAACACAGATGACTGGATAGACAACGGGTATGAGGGAAGAAGCCTAAAGAGAAGAAGAACAGAAAATGCCATTGTACCAACTGATACAATGACAACATTGGTCGCACAAATGGCCGCAGTGACCTCTCTCCTCCAGACGATGGCAATTAACCAAGGAACCCACTCTCAGGGTGCAGCACAAACCAATGCGCTGGCACAAGTGGTAGCAATCAGCTGTGCACAATGCAGAGGGTGTCATTCAGCATAAATGTGCCGATCGAACCCGCAATCAGTGTATGCCATTTGGAATAACTCGTACAGCAACACATATAATCCAGGTTGGCGGAACCACTTTAACTTTAGTTGGGGGGGGGGGGGAGGGGGTAACAACGATCAGGGAGGCTAGAGGAATTCATAGAACAACTCCGGGAATCGAGGAAATCCTCCAGCTTTTCACTAGGGTCTGAATCAGAGTCACTAATGGAAATCGCACAACCAACCTTCCATATCAGACATCTCTATAAATTCATCATCCTTGAAAGCCCTACTGAAGTAGTACATCGAGAAAAATGATGCGGTTATGTAATTGTAGGCGTCTTCCATAAGGAATTTGGATGTCTAAATAGGGCAATTGGCAGCCGAGCTTCGGACTAGAATACCGGGAACGCTGGCAAGTAATTCAGAAGCCCCCGGATCTCATGGGAAGGAGTAATGTCAGTAGTGACATTGCGCAGGAAAGTCTAACCGCCTGCAGGGATGCAGATTGCGGTACTCTTGAAGAACTTTGTCTCAAGCAGCATCCCTAACATCTATCTTTATCGCTTTCGTTATCACTTTCTTTACAACTTTCTCTACTGCTTTCTTTATTGCGTTATTACTGCTTTCTTAAATTAGTCTTTATTGCTTTCTGAATTTACCTCTACTTCAATTCACGTTGCGTTAATTTCATGCTTTGTTGAATTTATTTACATTCATGTCTTAGCATTGCATTGTTCCTAATTACAGTGAATGAATAGTAAAAAGAAAATGAACACTGCAACGTCTTACCAACTTAGTTGTGAGGATAACAGTTGCGATGTTGATGAAACAAAAATAATAATAATAATAATAAAAACTTTAATAACATCTGGTATGCATTACGATGATCGGTGTATCTTGCGCTGATAGATACATTTTGCTTCCATCTTCCACAAATGAATTACATTGACGAATGAGTTGCGTGCGTGTGTACACTGCGCCCGTCCTCAGCAAAAATGCACTATGTCGAGGTAGTGTTGTGCTGATAGAAATACCGTGCACCCATCCTCTAGAAATGCGTTTGCGTTGAGGGGTGTGTTGTGCTAATGCATACGTTGTCCCTGTCCTCCACAACTATGAATTTGCGGTAACGGATGCATTGCGTTAATCCTTACATTGCGCCTGTCTGAATAAAATAAAATGATAAAATCTTTATGAGAGAGTAGTTGAATCATTTAAGCATCCGAGGGAATTATGACTTAGCAGACAAAAGGACGTCCTTTCTACTAAATAATAATGGGAGGGCACGGCGGCAGGCTTTTTGAGAATATCGAAGTCTGCAACACAAAGATTGTGTTGGGCTCATTAAGGCCCAACCTATAAATCTTACCTCCTTCAACCAAGGAGTTTATTTGAATCTTTCACGAAAAAAACCCTAAAATTTTCTCTACATACCATACCTTTCCGATCCCATTCCTCAAACCAAAATTTTCTTAACTCTTTCACTCAACTGAAACCATGGCCGGACAATCTTCACACTCATCTTATCTACCATCTTCTCCTTCCCAAGCCCCCGTCACCGCACGGGAGGCGACATTCCTCACTGCTAGCTGCCGCCTCGCCGCCTAGCCTAAGCCTGCCTAAAGAATCGTTGGAAAACTTCGACGAAAGACCTCTGTAGCCAAACCACTCACCATTCGAGAAGGGCCGAGCACGGAGAGTGCCCCTACCACCAAACCTGAGGTGGTGCTCCCAGTACCTTCGTCAGAAAGCGAATTGAAGAGAAGAGACGACAAAGAGGTATTTGGGAGCATTTTGAGTAATATTGAAAGAGAGGGGGGCTACCGGATGCTGGAGTTGTGAACCAGACCCTACCTTCGGAGGAGAAAATGGCAAAAGCTTCGCGGAGAATGGCCCTGGCCACTACGGATCCTAAGGAGACTGTTCCAACTGACTTCAATGAGGGACCCATCAGGGCCGTTCTGGAGGTTGTAGGAGCAAAGAAGTAGCCGAGGACGACCGAAGGGAAGAAGAAGAGAAAAAGCAAAGAAAAACGGTTGTAAGAAGATGAAGCTGCCCGGTTGAAGAAGGAGAAGAGAGAAAAGAAGAAGAATGAAAAGAAACAATGCAGGCGAGAAGAGAAGCACCTGAAGAAGGAAGAGAAAAGGAAGAGGGCAGAAAACCTAGATTTTAACGGAGAATCAACCACCGCAAGGGTGGAAGAGGGGGTGTCAACGCAAGCCAAAGCATCAGCGTAACCTCAAGTTTCATCACCGCATATCAGAATGGTTGCAACTGAAGACAGAGAAGATCCTGACATTACCCTTCTTATGCGGCGTTGCAAGGAGAATGCGCCACAAGGGTCAACAAGTGACCCATCATTTTTCAACGATAGCAGAAGAAGAGGAGAGAAGAAAAAGAGCGGCAGAGGAAAAGCAAGAAAAGATGTCACGTGCATGCCAAATCATCGCATCAGACGATTTCGCCAGGAAACTGCACAATGAAGACGTGTGTTGTGACAACGCAAGGGTCGTAGAAGAAAAAAAGAAAAAGCTTGAGGATGAGCAACACATTTTGCTTGTCTC